>NC_072884.1:1584124-1824242 GCF_028858705.1 Grus americana | reverse complement strand
AGCCTGCCCTCGAACCTCCCTTGCTGGCCCTCGCACAGCCCCACTCACACTGGGGCTGCGGGCTCGCCCAGCCGAGCAAGGGCTCAACGTAGCGCCTTACGTCACTCTCGGCCAAAATCAGCCCTCACGCTCCAAACTGCAAACGTCGAGCCCCTGCTCCCAGGCCAAAGGTGCCAGCCCCCAAAACGCGTGCCTGCCCTCGAACCTCCCTTGCTGGCCCTCGCACAGCCCCACTCGCACTGGGGCTGCGGGCTCGCCCAGCCGAGCAAGGGCTCAACGTAGCGCCTTACGTCACTCTCGGCCAAAATCAGCCCTCACGCTCCAAACTGCAAACGTCGAGCCCCTGCTCCCAGGCCAAAGGTGCCAGCCCCAAAACGCGTGCCTGCCCTCGAACCTCCCTTGCTGGCCCCCGCACAGCCCCACTCGCACTGGGGCTGCGGGCTCGCCCAGCCGAGCAAGGGCTCAACGTAGCGCCTTACGTCACTCTCGGCCAAAATCAGCCCTCACGCTCCAACTGCAAACGTCGAGCCCCTGCTCCCAGGCCAAAGGTGCCAGCCCCAAAACGCGTGCCTGCCCTCGAACCTCCCTTGCTGGCCCCTGCACAGCCCCACTCGCACTGGGGCTGCGGGCTCGCCCAGCCGAGCAAGGGCTCAACGTAGCGCCTTACGTCACTCTCGGCCAAAATCAGCCCTCACGCTCCAAACTGCAAACGTCGAGCCCCTGCTCCCAGGCCAAAGGTGCCAGCCCCAAAACGCGTGCCTGCCCTCGAACCTCCCTTGCTGGCCCCCGCACAGCCCCACTCGCACTGGGGCTGCGGGCTCGCCCAGCCGAGCAAGGGCTCAACGTAGCGCCTTACGTCACTCTCGGCCAAAATCAGCCCTCACGCTCCAAACTGCAAACGTCGAGCCCCTGCTCCCAGGCCAAAGGTGCCAGCCCCAAAACGCGTGCCTGCCCTCGAACCTCCCTTGCTGGCCCTCGCACAGCCCCACTCGCACTGGGGCTGCGGGCTCGCCCAGCCGAGCAAGGGCTCAACGTAGCGCCTTACGTCACTCTCGGCCAAAATCAGCCCTCACGCTCCAAACTGCAAACGTCGAGCCCCTGCTCCCAGGCCAAAGGTGCCAGCCCCAAAACGCGTGCCTGCCCTCGAACCTCCCTTGCTGGCCCTCGCACAGCCCCACTCGCACTGGGGCTGCGGGCTCGCCCAGCCGAGCAAGGGCTCAACGTAGCGCCTTACGTCACTCTCGGCCAAAATCAGCCCTCACGCTCCAAACTGCAAACGTCGAGCCCCTGCTCCCAGGCCAAAGGTGCCAGCCCCAAAACGCGTGCCTGCCCTCGAACCTCCCTTGCTGGCCCTCGCACAGCCCCACTCGCACTGGGGCTGCGGGCTCGCCCAGCCGAGCAAGGGCTCAACGTAGCGCCTTACGTCACTCTCGGCCAAAATCAGCCCTCACGCTCCAAACTGCAAACGTCGAGCCCCTGCTCCCAGGCCAAAGGTGCCAGCCCCAAAACGCGTGCCTGCCCTCGAACCTCCCTTGCTGGCCCTCGCACAGCCCCACTCGCACTGGGGCTGCGGGCTCGCCCAGCCGAGCAAGGGCTCAACGTAGCGCCTTACGTCACTCTCGGCCAAAATCAGCCCTCACGCTCCAAACTGCAAACGTCGAGCCCCTGCTCCCAGGCCAAAGGTGCCAGCCCCAAAACGCGTGCCTGCCCTCGAACCTCCCTTGCTGGCCCTCGCACAGCCCCACTCGCACTGGGGCTGCGGGCTCGCCCAGCCGAGCAAGGGCTCAACGTAGCGCCTTACGTCACTCTCGGCCAAAATCAGCCCTCACGCTCCAAACTGCAAACGTCGAGCCCCTGCTCCCAGGCCAAAGGTGCCAGCCCCAAAACGCGTGCCTGCCCTCGAACCTCCCTTGCTGGCCCTCGCACAGCCCCACTCGCACTGGGGCTGCGGGCTCGCCCAGCCGAGCAAGGGCTCAACGTAGCGCCTTACGTCACTCTCGGCCAAAATCAGCCCTCACGCTCCACACTGCAAACGTCGAGCCCCTGCTCCCAGGCCAAAGGTGCCAGCCCCAAAACGCGTGCCTGCCCTCGAACCTCCCTTGCTGGCCCCCGCACAGCCCCACTCGCACTGGGGCTGCGGGCTCGCCCAGCCGAGCAAGGGCTCAACGTAGCGCCTTACGTCACTCTCGGCCAAAATCAGCCCTCACGCTCCAAACTGCAAACGTCGAGCCCCTGCTCCCAGGCCAAAGGTGCCAGCCCCAAAACGCGTGCCTGCCCTCGAACCTCCCTTGCTGGCCCCCGCACAGCCCCACTCGCACTGGGGCTGCGGGCTCGCCCAGCCGAGCAAGGGCTCAACGTAGCGCCTTACGTCACTCTCGGCCAAAATCAGCCCTCACGCTCCAAACTGCAAACGTCGAGCCCCTGCTCCCAGGCCAAAGGTGCCAGCCCCAAAACGCGTGCCTGCCCTCGAACCTCCCTTGCTGGCCCCCGCACAGCCCCACTCGCACTGGGGCTGCGGGCTCGCCCAGCCGAGCAAGGGCTCAACGTAGCGCCTTACGTCACTCTCGGCCAAAATCAGCCCTCACGCTCCAAACTGCAAACGTCGAGCCCCTGCTCCCAGGCCAAAGGTGCCAGCCCCAAAACGCGTGCCTGCCCTCGAACCTCCCTTGCTGGCCCTCGCACAGCCCCACTCGCACTGGGGCTGCGGGCTCGCCCAGCCGAGCAAGGGCTCAACGTAGCGCCTTACGTCACTCTCGGCCAAAATCAGCCCTCACGCTCCAAACTGCAAACGTCGAGCCCCTGCTCCCAGGCCAAAGGTGCCAGCCCCAAAACGCGTGCCTGCCCTCGAACCTCCCTTGCTGGCCCTCGCACAGCCCCACTCGCACTGGGGCTGCGGGCTCGCCCAGCCGAGCAAGGGCTCAACGTAGCGCCTTACGTCACTCTCGGCCAAAATCAGCCCTCACGCTCCAAACTGCAAACGTCGAGCCCCTGCTCCCAGGCCAAAGGTGCCAGCCCCAAAACGCGTGCCTGCCCTCGAACCTCCCTTGCTGGCCCTCGCACAGCCCCACTCGCACTGGGGCTGCGGGCTCGCCCAGCCGAGCAAGGGCTCAACGTAGCGCCTTACGTCACTCTCGGCCAAAATCAGCCCTCACGCTCCAAACTGCAAACGTCGAGCCCCTGCTCCCAGGCCAAAGGTGCCAGCCCCAAAACGCGTGCCTGCCCTCGAACCTCCCTTGCTGGCCCCCGCACAGCCCCACTCGCACTGGGGCTGCGGGCTCGCCCAGCCGAGCAAGGGCTCAACGTAGCGCCTTACGTCACTCTCGGCCAAAATCAGCCCTCACGCTCCAAACTGCAAACGTCGAGCCCCTGCTCCCAGGCCAAAGGTGCCAGCCCCAAAACGCGTGCCTGCCCTCGAACCTCCCTTGCTGGCCCTCGCACAGCCCCACTCGCACTGGGGCTGCGGGCTCGCCCAGCCGAGCAAGGGCTCAACGTAGCGCCTTACGTCACTCTCGGCCAAAATCAGCCCTCACGCTCCAAACTGCAAACGTCGAGCCCCTGCTCCCAGGCCAAAGGTGCCAGCCCCAAAACGCGTGCCTGCCCTCGAACCTCCCTTGCTGGCCCCCGCACAGCCCCACTCGCACTGGGGCTGCGGGCTCGCCCAGCCGAGCAAGGGCTCAACGTAGCGCCTTACGTCACTCTCGGCCAAAATCAGCCCTCACGCTCCAAACTGCAAACGTCGAGCCCCTGCTCCCAGGCCAAAGGTGCCAGCCCCAAAACGCGTGCCTGCCCTCGAACCTCCCTTGCTGGCCCCCGCACAGCCCCACTCGCACTGGGGCTGCGGGCTCGCCCAGCCGAGCAAGGGCTCAACGTAGCGCCTTACGTCACTCTCGGCCAAAATCAGCCCTCACGCTCCAAACTGCAAACGTCGAGCCCCTGCTCCCAGGCCAAAGGTGCCAGACCCAAAACGCGTGCCTGCCCTCGAACCTCCCTTGCTGGCCCCCGCACAGCCCCACTCGCACTGGGGCTGCGGGCTCGCCCAGCCGAGCAAGGGCTCAACGTAGCGCCTTACGTCACTCTCGGCCAAAATCAGCCCTCACGCTCCAAACTGCAAACGTCGAGCCCCTGCTCCCAGGCCAAAGGTGCCAGCCCCAAAACGCGTGCCTGCCCTCGAACCTCCCTTGCTGGCCCCCGCACAGCCCCACTCGCACTGGGGCTGCGGGCTCGCCCAGCCGAGCAAGGGCTCAACGTAGCGCCTTACGTCACTCTCGGCCAAAATCAGCCCTCACGCTCCAAACTGCAAACGTCGAGCCCCTGCTCCCAGGCCAAAGGTGCCAGCCCCCAAAACGCGTGCCTGCCCTCGAACCTCCCTTGCTGGCCCTCGCACAGCCCCACTCGCACTGGGGCTGCGGGCTCGCCCAGCCGAGCAAGGGCTCAACGTAGCGCCTTACGTCACTCTCGGCCAAAATCAGCCCTCACGCTCCAAACTGCAAACGTCGAGCCCCTGCTCCCAGGCCAAAGGTGCCAGACCCAAAACGCGTGCTGCCCTCGAACCTCCCTTGCTGGCCCTCGCACAGCCCCACTCGCACTGGGGCTGCGGGCTCGCCCAGCCGAGCAAGGGCTCAACGTAGCGCCTTAGTCACTCTCGGCCAAAATCAGCCCTCACGCTCCAAACTGCAAACGTCGAGCCCCTGCTCCCAGGCCAAAGGTGCCAGACCCAAAACGCGTGCCTGCCCTCGAACCTCCCTTGCTGGCCCTCGCACAGCCCCACTCGCACTGGGGCTGCGGGCTCGCCCAGCCGAGCAAGGGCTCAACGTAGCGCCTTACGTCACTCTCGGCCAAAATCAGCCCTCACGCTCCAAACTGCAAACGTCGAGCCCCTGCTCCCAGGCCAAAGGTGCCAGCCCCCAAAACGCGTGCCTGCCCTCGAACCTCCCTTGCTGGCCCTCGCACAGCCCCACTCGCACTGGGGCTGCGGGCTCGCCCAGCCGAGCAAGGGCTCACGTAGCGCCTTACGTCACTCTCGGCCAAAATCAGCCCTCACGCTCCAAACTGCAAACGTCGAGCCCCTGCTCCCAGGCCAAAGGTGCCAGCCCCAAAACGCCTGCCTGCCCTCGAACCTCCCTTGCTGGCCCTCGCACAGCCCCACTCGCACTGGGGCTGCGGGCTCGCCCAGCCGAGCAAGGGCTCAACGTAGCGCCTTACGTCACTCTCGGCCAAAATCAGCCCTCACGCTCCAAACTGCAAACGTCGAGCCCCTGCTCCCAGGCCAAAGGTGCCAGCCCCAAAACGCGTGCCTGCCCTCGAACCTCCCTTGCTGGCCCTCGCACAGCCCCACTCGCACTGGGGCTGCGGGCTCGCCCAGCCGAGCAAGGGCTCAACGTAGCGCCTTACGTCACTCTCGGCCAAAATCAGCCCTCACGCTCCAAACTGCAAACGTCGAGCCCCTGCTCCCAGGCCAAAGGTGCCAGCCCCCAAAACGCCTGCCTGCCCTCGAACCTCCCTTGCTGGCCCTCGCACAGCCCCACTCGCACTGGGGCTGCGGGCTCGCCCAGCCGAGCAAGGGCTCAACGTAGCGCCTTACGTCACTCTCGGCCAAAATCAGCCCTCACGCTCCAAACTGCAAACGTCGAGCCCCTGCTCCCAGGCCAAAGGTGCCAGCCCCAAAACGCGTGCCTGCCCTCGAACCTCCCTTGCTGGCCCTCGCACAGCCCCACTCGCACTGGGGCTGCGGGCTCGCCCAGCCGAGCAAGGGCTCAACGTAGCGCCTTACGTCACTCTCGGCCAAAATCAGCCCTCACGCTCCAAACTGCAAACGTCGAGCCCCTGCTCCCAGGCCAAAGGTGCCAGCCCCCAAAACGCGTGCCTGCCCGCGAACCTCCCGTGCTGGCCCTCGCACAGCCCCCACTCGCACTGGGGCTGCGGGCTCGCCGAGCCGAGCAAGGGCTCAACGTAGCGCTTACGTCACTCTCGGCCAAAATCAGCCCTCACGCTCCAAACTGCAAACGTCGAGCCCCCTGCTCCCAGGCCAAAGGTGCCAGCCCCAAACCGCGTGCCTGCCCTCGAACCTCCCTTGCTGGCCCTCGCACAGCCCCACTCGCACTGGGGCTGCGGGCTCGCCCAGCCGAGCAAGGGCTCAACGTAGCGCCTTACGTCACTCTCGGCCAAAATCAGCCCTCACGCTCCAAACTGCAAACGTCGAGCCCCTGCTCCCAGGCCAAAGGTGCCAGCCCCAAAACGCGTGCCTGCCCTCGAACCTCCCTTGCTGGCCCTCGCACAGCCCCACTCGCACTGGGGCTGCGGGCTCGCCCAGCCGAGCAAGGGCTCAACGTAGCGCCTTACGTCACTCTCGGCCAAAATCAGCCCTCACGCTCCAAACTGCAAACGTCGAGCCCCTGCTCCCAGGCCAAAGGTGCCAGCCCCAAAACGCGTGCCTGCCCTCGAACCTCCCTTGCTGGCCCTCGCACAGCCCCACTCGCACTGGGGCTGCGGGCTCGCCCAGCCGAGCAAGGGCTCAACGTAGCGCCTTACGTCACTCTCGGCCAAAATCAGCCCTCACGCTCCAAACTGCAAACGTCGAGCCCCTGCTCCCAGGCCAAAGGTGCCAGCCCCAAAACGCGTGCCTGCCCTCGAACCTCCCTTGCTGGCCCTCGCACAGCCCCACTCGCACTGGGGCTGCGGGCTCGCCCAGCCGAGCAAGGGCTCAACGTAGCGCCTTACGTCACTCTCGGCCAAAATCAGCCCTCACGCTCCAAACTGCAAACGTCGAGCCCCTGCTCCCAGGCCAAAGGTGCCAGCCCCCAAAACGCGTGCCTGCCCTCGAACCTCCCTTGCTGGCCCCCGCACAGCCCCACTCGCACTGGGGCTGCGGGCTCGCCCAGCCGAGCAAGGGCTCAACGTAGCGCCTTACGTCACTCTCGGCCAAAATCAGCCCTCACGCTCCAAACTGCAAACGTCGAGCCCCTGCTCCCAGGCCAAAGGTGCCAGCCCCCAAAACGCGTGCCTGCCCTCGAACCTCCCTTGCTGGCCCTCGCACAGCCCCCACTCGCACTGGGGCTGCGGGCTCGCCCAGCCGAGCAAGGGCTCAACGTAGCGCCTTACGTCACTCTCGGCCAAAATCAGCCCTCACGCTCCAAACTGCAAACGTCGAGCCCCTGCTCCCAGGCCAAAGGTGCCAGCCCCAAAAACGCGTGCCTGCCCTCGAACCTCCCTTGCTGGCCCCTCGCACAGCCCCACTCGCACTGGGGCTGCGGGCTCGCCCAGCCGAGCAAGGGCTCAACGTAGCGCCTTACGTCACTCTCGGCCAAAATCAGCCCTCACGCTCCAAACTGCAAACGTCGAGCCCCTGCTCCCAGGCCAAAGGTGCCAGCCCCAAAACGCGTGCCTGCCCTCGAACCTCCCTTGCTGGCCCCTCGCACAGCCCCACTCGCACTGGGGCTGCGGGCTCGCCCCAGCCGAGCAAGGGCTCAACGTAGCGCCTTACGTCACTCTCGGCCAAAATCAGCCCTCACGCTCCAAACTGCAAACGTCGAGCCCCTGCTCCCAGGCCAAAGGTGCCAGCCCCAAAACGCGTGCCTGCCCTCGAACCTCCCTTGCTGGCCCCCGCACAGCCCCACTCGCACTGGGGCTGCGGGCTCGCCCAGCCGAGCAAGGGCTCAACGTAGCGCCTTACGTCACTCTCGGCCAAAATCAGCCCTCACGCTCCAAACTGCAAACGTCCAGCCCTAGCTCCCAGGCCAAAGGTGCCAGCCCCAAAACGCGTGCCTGCCCTCGAACCTCCCTTGCTGGCCCCCGCACAGCCCCACTCGCACTGGGGCTGCGGGCTCGCCCAGCCGAGCAAGGGCTCAACGTAGCGCCTTACGTCACTCTCGGCCAAAATCAGCCCTCACGCTCCAAACTGCAAACGTCGAGCCCCTGCTCCCAGGCCAAAGGTGCCAGACCCAAAACGCGTGCCTGCCCTCGAACCTCCCTTGCTGGCCCCCGCACAGCCCCACTCGCACTGGGGCTGCGGGCTCGCCCAGCCGAGCAAGGGCTCAACGTAGCGCCTTACGTCACTCTCGGCCAAAATCAGCCCTCACGCTCCAAACTGCAAACGTCGAGCCCCTGCTCCCAGGCCAAAGGTGCCAGCCCCAAAACGCGTGCCTGCCCTCGAACCTCCCTTGCTGGCCCTCGCACAGCCCCACTCGCACTGGGGCTGCGGGCTCGCCCAGCCGAGCAAGGGCTCAACGTAGCGCCTTACGTCACTCTCGGCCAAAATCAGCCCTCACGCTCCAAACTGCAAACGTCGAGCCCCTGCTCCCAGGCCAAAGGTGCCAGCCCCAAAACGCGTGCCTGCCCTCGAACCTCCCTTGCTGGCCCTCGCACAGCCCCACTCGCACTGGGGCTGCGGGCTCGCCCAGCCGAGCAAGGGCTCAACGTAGCGCCTTACGTCACTCTCGGCCAAAATCAGCCCTCACGCTCCAAACTGCAAACGTCGAGCCCCTGCTCCCAGGCCAAAGGTGCCAGCCCCAAAACGCGTGCCTGCCCTCGAACCTCCCTTGCTGGCCCTCGCACAGCCCCACTCGCACTGGGGCTGCGGGCTCGCCCAGCCGAGCAAGGGCTCAACGTAGCGCCTTACCTCACTCTCGGCCAAAATCAGCCCTCACGCTCAAAACTCCAAACGTCGAGCCCCTGCTCCCAGGCCAAAGGTGCCAGCCCCAAAACGCGTGCCTGCCCTCGAACCTCCCTTGCTGGCCCTCGCACAGCCCCACTCGCACTGGGGCTGCGGGCTCGCCCAGCCGAGCAAGGGCTCAACGTAGCGCCTTACGTCACTCTCGGCCAAAATCAGCCCTCACGCTCCAAACTGCAAACGTCGAGCCCCTGCTCCCAGGCCAAAGGTGCCAGCCCCAAAACGCGTGCCTGCCCTCGAACCTCCCTTGCTGGCCCTCGCACAGCCCCACTCGCACTGGGGCTGCGGGCTCGCCCAGCCGAGCAAGGGCTCAACGTAGCGCCTTACGTCACTCTCGGCCAAAATCAGCCCTCACGCTCCAAACTGCAAACGTCGAGCCCCTGCTCCCAGGCCAAAGGTGCCAGCCCCAAAACGCGTGCCTGCCTCGAACCTCCCTTGCTGGCCCTCGCACAGCCCCACTCGCACTGGGGCTGCGGGCTCGCCCAGCCGAGCAAGGGCTCAACGTAGCGCCTTACGTCACTCTCGGCCAAAATCAGCCCTCACGCTCCAAACTGCAAACGTCGAGCCCCTGCTCCCAGGCCCAAGGTGCCAGCCCAAAACGCGTGCCTGCCCTCGAACCTCCCTTGCTGGCCCTCGCACAGCCCCCACTCGCACTGGGGCTGCGGGCTCGCCCAGCCGAGCAAGGGCTCAACGTAGCGCCTTAGTCACTCTCGGCCAAAATCAGCCCTCACGCTCCAAACTGCAAACGTCGAGCCCCTGCTCCCAGGCCAAAGGTGCCAGCCCCAAAACGCGTGCCTGCCCTCGAACCTCCCTTGCTGGCCCTCGCACAGCCCCCACTCGCACTGGGGCTGCGGGCTCGCCCAGCCGAGCAAGGGCTCAACGTAGCGCCTTACGTCACTCTCGGCCAAAATCAGCCCTCACGCTCCAAACTGCAAACGTCGAGCCCCTGCTCCCAGGCCAAAGGTGCCAGCCCCAAAACGCGTGCCTGCCCTCGAACCTCCCTTGCTGGCCCTCGCACAGCCCCACTCGCACTGGGGCTGCGGGCTCGCCCAGCCGAGCAAGGGCTCAACGTAGCGCCTTACGTCACTCTCGGCCAAAATCAGCCCTCACGCTCCAAACTGCAAACGTCGAGCCCCTGCTCCAGGCCAAAGGTGCCAGCCCCAAAACGCGTGCCTGCCCTCGAACCTCCCTTGCTGGCCCTCGCACAGCCCACTCGCACTGGGGCTGCGGGCTCGCCCAGCCGAGCAAGGGCTCAACGTAGCGCCTTACGTCACTCTCGGCCAAAATCAGCCCTCACGCTCCAAACTGCAAACCTCGAGCCCCTGCTCCCAGGCCAAAGGTGCCAGCCCCAAAACGCGTGCCTGCCCTCGAACCTCCCTTGCTGGCCCTCGCACAGCCCCACTCGCACTGGGGCTGCGGGCTCGCCCAGCCGAGCAAGGGCTCAACGTAGCGCCTTACGTCACTCTCGGCCAAAATCAGCCCTCACGCTCCAAACTGCAAACGTCGAGCCCCTGCTCCCAGGCCAAAGGTGCCAGCCCCAAAACGCGTGCCTGCCCTCGAACCTCCCTTGCTGGCCCTCGCACAGCCCCACTCGCACTGGGGCTGCGGGCTCGCCCAGCCGAGCAAGGGCTCAACGTAGCGCCTTACGTCACTCTCGGCCAAAATCAGCCCTCACGCTCCAAACTGCAAACGTCGAGCCCCTGCTCCCAGGCCAAAGGTGCCAGCCCCAAAACGCGTGCCTGCCCTCGAACCTCCCTTGCTGGCCCTCGCACAGCCCCCACTCGCACTGGGGCTGCGGGCTCGCCCAGCCGAGCAAGGGCTCAACGTAGCGCCTTACGTCACTCTCGGCCAAAATCAGCCCTCACGCTCCAAACTGCAAACGTCGAGCCCCTGCTCCCAGGCCAAAGGTGCCAGCCCCAAAACGCGTGCCTGCCCTCGAACCTCCCTTGCTGGCCCTCGCACAGCCCCACTCGCACTGGGGCTGCGGGCTCGCCAGCCGAGCAAGGGCTCAACGTAGCGCCTTACGTCACTCTCGGCCAAAATCAGCCCTCACGCTCCAAACTGCAAACATCGAGCCCCTGCTCCCAGGCCAAAGGTGCCAGCCCCAAAACGCGTGCCTGCCCTCGAACCTCCCTTGCTGGCCCTCGCACAGCCCCACTCGCACTGGGGCTGCGGGCTCGCCCCGCCGAGCAAGGGCTCAACGTAGCGCCTTACGTCACTCTCGGCCAAAATCAGCCCTCACGCTCCAAACTGCAAACGTCGAGCCCCTGCTCCCAGGCCAAAGGTGCCAGCCCCAAAACGCGTGCCTGCCCTCGAACCTCCCTTGCTGGCCCCGCACAGCCCCACTCGCACTGGGGGCTGCGGGCTCGCCCAGCCGAGCAAGGGCTCAACGTAGCGCCTTACGTCACTCTCGGCCAAAATCAGCCCTCACGCTCCAAACTGCAAACGTCGAGCCCCTGCTCCCAGGCCAAAGGTGCCAGCCCCAAAACGCGTGCCTGCCCTCGAACCTCCCTTGCTGGCCCTCGCACAGCCCCACTCGCACTGGGGCTGCGGGCACGCCCAGCCGAGCAAGGGCTCAACGTAGCGCCTTACGTCACTCTCGGCCAAAATCAGCCCTCACGCTCCAAACTGCAAACGTCGAGCCCCTGCTCCCAGGCCAAAGGTGCCAGCCCCAAAACGCGTGCCTGCCCTCGAACCTCCCTTGCTGGCCCTCGCACAGCCCCACTCGCACTGGGGCTGCGGGCTCGCCCAGCCGAGCAAGGGCTCAACGTAGCGCCTTACGTCACTCTCGGCCAAAATCAGCCCTCACGCTCCAAACTGCAAAAGTCGAGCCCCTGCTCCAGGCCAAAGGTGCCAGCCCCAAAACGCGTGCCTGCCCTCGAACCTCCCTTGCTGGCCCTCGCACAGCCCCACTCGCACTGGGGCTGCGGGCTCGCCCAGCCGAGCAAGGGCTCAACGTAGCGCCTTAGTCACTCTCGGCCAAAATCAGCCCTCACGCTCCAAACTGCAAACGTCGAGCCCCTGCTCCCAGGCCAAAGGTGCCAGCCCCCAAAACGCGTGCCTGGCCTCGAACCTCCCTTGCTGGCCTCGCACAGCCCCACTCGCACTGGGGCTGCGGGCTCGCCCAGCCGAGCAAGGGCTCAACGTAGCGCCTTACGTCACTCTCGGCCAAAATCAGCCCTCACGCTCCAAACTGCAAACGTCGAGCCCCTGCTCCCAGGCCAAAGGTGCCAGCCCCAAAACGCGTGCCTGCCTCGAACCTCCCTTGCTGGCCCCGCACAGCCCCACTCGCACTGGGGCTGCGGGCTCGCCCAGCCGAGCAAGGGCTCAACGTAGCGCCTTACGTCACTCTCGGCCAAAATCAGCCCTCACGCTCCAAACTGCAAACGTCGAGCCCTGCTCCCAGGCCAAAGGTGCCAGACCCAAAACGCGTGCCTGCCTCGAACCTCCCTTGCTGCCCTCGCACAGCCCCACTCGCACTGGGGCTGCGGGCTCGCCCAGCCGAGCAAGGGCTCAACGTAGCGCCTTACGTCACTCTCGGCCAAATCAGCCCTCACGCTCCAAACTGCAAACGTCGAGCCCCTGCTCCAGGCCAAAGGTGCCAGCCCCAAAACGCGTGCCTGCCCTCGAACCTCCCTTGCTGGCCCTCGCACAGCCCACTCGCACTGGGGCTGCGGGCTCGCCCAGCGAGCAAGGGCTCAACGTAGCGCCTTACGTCACTCTCGGCCAAAATCAGCCCTCACGCTCAAAACTGCAAACGTCGAGCCCCTGCTCCCAGGCCAAAGGTGCCAGCCCCAAAACGCGTGCCTGCCCTCGAACCTCCCTTGCTGGCCCTCGCACAGCCCACTCGCACTGGGGCTGCGGGCTCGCCCTGCGAGCAAGGGCTCAACGTAGCGCCTTACGTCACTCTCGGCCAAAATCAGCCCTCACGCTCCAAACTGCAAACGTCGAGCCCCTGCTCCCAGGCCAAAGGTGCCAGCCCCAAAACGCGTGCCTGCCCTCGAACCTCCCTTGCTGGCCCTCGCACAGCCCCACTCGCACTGGGGCTGCGGGCTCGCCCAGCCGAGCAAGGGCTCAACGTAGCGCCTTACGTCACTCTCGGCCAAAATCAGCCCTCACGCTCCAAACTGCAAACGTCGAGCCCTGCTCCCAGGCCAAAGGTGCCAGCCCAAAACGCGTGCCTGCCCTCGAACCTCCTTGCTGGCCCTCGCACAGCCCCACTCGCACTGGGGCTGCGGGCTCGCCCAGCCGAGCAAGGGCTCAACGTAGCGCCTTACGTCACTCTCGGCCAAAATCAGCCCTCACGCTCCAAACTGCAAACGTCGAGCCCCTGCTCCCAGGCCAAAGGTGCCAGCCCCAAAACGCGTGCCTGCCCTCGAACCTCCCTTGCTGGCCCTCGCACAGCCCACTCGCACTGGGGCTGCGGGCTCGCCCAGCCGAGCAAGGGCTCAACGTAGCGCCTTACGTCACTCTCGGCCAAAATCAGCCCTCACGCTCCAAACTGCAAACGTCGAGCCCCTGCTCCCAGGCCAAAGGTGCCAGCCCCAAAACGCGTGCCTGCCCTCGAACCTCCCTTGCTGGCCCCGCACAGCCCCACTCGCACTGGGGCTGCGGGCTCGCCCAGCCGAGCAAGGGCTCAACGTAGCGCCTTACGTCACTCTCGGCCAAAATCAGCCCTCACGCTCCAAACTGCAAACGTCCAGCCCTAGCTCCCACGCCAAAGGTGCCAGCCCCAAAACGCGTGCCTGCCCTCGAACCTCCCTTGCTGGCCCTCGCACAGCCCCACTCGCACTGGGGCTGCGGGCTCGCCCAGCCGAGCAAGGGCTCAACGTAGCGCCTTACGTCACTCTCGGCCAAAATCAGCCCTCACGCTCCAAACTGCAAACGTCGAGCCCCTGCTCCCAGGCCAAAGGTGCCAGCCCCAAAACGCGTGCCTGCCCTCGAACCTCCCTTGCTGGCCCTCGCACAGCCCCACTCGCACTGGGGCTGCGGGCTCGCCCAGCCGAGCAAGGGCTCAACGTAGCGCCTTACGTCACTCTCGGCCAAAATCAGCCCTCACGCTCCAAACTGCAAACGTCGAGCCCCTGCTCCCAGGCCAAAGGTGCCAGCCCCAAAACGCGTGCCTGCCCTCGAACCTCCCTTGCTGGCCCCGCACAGCCCCACTCGCACTGGGGCTGCGGGCTCGCCCAGCCGAGCAAGGGCTCAACGTAGCGCCTTACGTCACTCTCGGCCAAAATCAGCCTCACGCTCCAAACTGCAAACGTCGACCCCTGCTCCCAGGCCAAAGGTGCCAGCCCCAAAACGCGTGCCTGGCCTCGAACCTCCCTTGCTGGCCCCCGCACAGCCCCACTCGCACTGGGGCTGCGGGCTCGCCCAGCCGAGCAAGGGCTCAAAGTAGCGCCTTACGTCACTCTCGGCCAAAATCAGCCCTCACGCTCCAAACTGCAAACGTCGAGCCCCTGCTCCCAGGCCAAAGGTGCCAGCCCCAAAACGCGTGCCTGCCTCGAACCTCCCTTGCTGGCCCCCGCACAGCCCACTCGCACTGGGGCTGCGGGCTCGCCCAGCCGAGCAAGGGCTCAACGTAGCGCCTTACGTCACTCTCGGCCAAAATCAGCCCTCACGCTCCAAACTGCAAACGTCGAGCCCTGCTCCCAGGCCAAAGGTGCCAGCCCCAAAACGCGTGCCTGCCTCGAACCTCCCTTGCTGGCCCTCGCACAGCCCACTCGCACTGGGGCTGCGGGCTCGCCCAGCCGAGCAAGGGCTCAACGTAGCGCCTTACGTCACTCTCGGCCAAAATCAGCCCTCACGCTCCAAACTGCAAACGTCGAGCCCTGCTCCCAGGCCAAAGGTGCCAGCCCCAAAACGCGTGCCTGCCTCGAACCTCCTTGCTGGCCCCGCACAGCCCCACTCGCACTGGGGCTGCGGGCTCGCCCAGCCGAGCAAGGGCTCAACGTAGCGCCTTACGTCACTCTCGGCCAAAATCAGCCCTCACGCTCCAAACTGCAAACGTCGAGCCCCTGCTCCCAGGCCAAAGGTGCCAGCCCAAAACGCGTGCCTGCCCTCGAACCTCCCTTGCTGGCCCTCGCACAGCCCCACTCGCACTGGGGCTGCGGGCTCGCCCAGCCGAGCAAGGGCTCAACGTAGCGCCTTACGTCACTCTCGGCCAAAATCAGCCCTCACGCTCCAAACTGCAAACGTCGAGCCCCTGCTCCCAGGCCAAAGGTGCCAGCCCAAAACGCGTGCCTGCCCTCGAACCTCCCTTGCTGGCCCTCGCACAGCCCCACTCGCACTGGGGCTGCGGGCTCGCCCAGCCGAGCAAGGGCTCAACGTAGCGCCTTACGTCACTCTCGGCCAAAATCAGCCCTCACGCTCCAAACTGCAAACGTCGAGCCCCTGCTCCCAGGCCAAAGGTGCCAGCCCCAAAACGCGTGCCTGCCCTCGAACCTCCCTTGCTGGCCCTCGCACAGCCCCACTCGCACTGGGGCTGCGGGCTCGCCCAGCCGAGCAAGGGCTCAACGTAGCGCCTTACGTCACTCTCGGCCAAAATCAGCCCTCACGCTCCAAACTGCAAACGTCGAGCCCCTGCTCCCAGGCCAAAGGTGCCAGCCCCAAAACGCGTGCCTGCCTCGAACCTCCCTTGCTGGCCCCCGCACAGCCCCACTCGCACTGGGGCTGCGGGCTCGCCCAGCCGAGCAAGGGCTCAACGTAGCGCCTTACGTCACTCTCGGCCAAAATCAGCCCTCACGCTCCAAACTGCAAACGTCGAGCCCTGCTCCCAGGCCAAAGGTGCCAGCCCCAAAACGCGTGCCTGCCCTCGAACCTCCCTTGCTGGCCCTCGCACAGCCCCACTCGCACTGGGGCTGCGGGCTCGCCCAGCCGAGCAAGGGCTCAACGTAGCGCCTTACGTCACTCTCGGCCAAAATCAGCCCTCACGCTCCAAACTGCAAACGTCGAGCCCCTGCTCCCAGGCCAAAGGTGCCAGCCCAAAACGCGTGCCTGCCCTCGAACCTCCCTTGCTGGCCCTCGCACAGCCCCACTCGCACTGGGGCTGCGGGCTCGCCCAGCCGAGCAAGGGCTCAACGTAGCGCCTTACGTCACTCTCGGCCAAAATCAGCCCTCACGCTCCAAACTGCAAACGTCGAGCCCCTGCTCCCAGGCCAAAGGTGCCAGCCCCAAAACGCGTGCCTGCCCGCGAACCTCCCTTGCTGGCCCTCGCACAGCCCCACTCGCACTGGGGCGGCGGGCTCGCCCAGCCGAGCAAGGGCTCAACGTAGCGCCTTACGTCACTCTCGGCCAAAATCAGCCCTCACGCTCCAAACTGCAAACGTCGAGCCCCTGCTCCCAGGCCAAAGGTGCCAGCCCCAAAACGCGTGCCTGCCCTCGAACCTCCCTTGCTGGCCCCGCACAGCCCCACTCGCACTGGGGCTGCGGGCTCGCCCAGCCGAGCAAGGGCTCAACGTAGCGCCTTACGTCACTCTCGGCCAAAATCAGCCCTCACGCTCCAAACTGCAAACGTCGAGCCCCTGCTCCCAGGCCAAAGGTGCCAGCCCCAAAACGCGTGCCTGCCTCGAACCTCCCTTGCTGGCCCCGCACAGCCCCACTCGCACTGGGGCTGCGGGCTCGCCCAGCCGAGCAAGGGCTCAACGTAGCGCCTTACGTCACTCTCGGCCAAAATCTGCCCTCACGCTCCAAACTGCAAACGTCGAGCCCCTGCTCCCAGGCCAAAGGTGCCAGCCCAAAACGCGTGCCTGCCCTCGAACCTCCCTTGCTGGCCCTCGCACAGCCCCACTCGCACTGGGGCTGCGGGCTCGCCCAGCCGAGCAAGGGCTCAACGTAGCGCCTTACGTCACTCTCGGCCAAAATCAGCCCTCACGCTCCAAACTGCAAACGTCGAGCCCCTGCTCCCAGGCCAAAGGTGCCAGCCCCAAAACGCGTGCCTGCCCTCGAACCTCCCTTGCTGGCCCTCGCACAGCCCCACTCGCACTGGGGCTGCGGGCTCGCCCAGCCGAGCAAGGGCTCAACGTAGCGCCTTACGTCACTCTCGGCCAAAATCAGCCCTCACGCTCCAAACTGCAAACGTCGAGCCCCTGCTCCCAGGCCAAAGGTGCCAGCCCCAAAACGCGTGCCTGCCCTCGAACCTCCCTTGCTGGCCCTCGCACAGCCCCACTCGCACTGGGGCTGCGGGCTCGCCCAGCCGAGCAAGGGCTCAACGTAGCGCCTTACGTCACTCTCGGCCAAAATCAGCCCTCACGCTCCAAACTGCAAACGTCGAGCCCCTGCTCCCAGGCCAAAGGTGCCAGCCCCAAAACGCGTGCCTGCCTCGAACCTCCCTTGCTGGCCCTCGCACAGCCCCACTCGCACTGGGGCTGCGGGCTCGCCCAGCCGAGCAAGGGCTCAACGTAGCGCCTTACGTCACTCTCGGCCAAAATCAGCCCTCACGCTCCAAACTGCAAACGTCGAGCCCCTGCTCCCAGGCCAAAGGTGCCAGCCCCAAAACGCGTGCCTGCCCTCGAACCTCCCTTGCTGGCCCCGCACAGCCCCACTCGCACTGGGGCTGCGGGCTCGCCCAGCCGAGCAAGGGCTCAACGTAGCGCCTTACGTCACTCTCGGCCAAAATCAGCCCTCACGCTCCAAACTGCAAACGTCGAGCCCCTGCTCCCAGGCCAAAGGTGCCAGCCCCAAAACGCGTGCCTGCCCTCGAACCTCCCTTGCTGGCCCTCGCACAGCCCCACTCGCACTGGGGCTGCGGGCTCGCCCAGCCGAGCAAGGGCTCAACGTAGCGCCTTACGTCACTCTCGGCCAAAATCAGCCCTCACGCTCCAAACTGCAAACGTCGAGCCCCTGCTCCCAGGCCAAAGGTGCCAGCCCCAAAACGCGTGCCTGCCCTCGAACCTCCCTTGCTGGCCCTCGCACAGCCCCACTCGCACTGGGGCTGCGGGCTCGCCCAGCCGAGCAAGGGCTCAACGTAGCGCCTTACGTCACTCTCGGCCAAAATCAGCCCTCACGCTCCAAACTGCAAACGTCGAGCCCCTGCTCCCAGGCCAAAGGTGCCAGCCCCAAAACGCGTGCCTGCCTCGAACCTCCCTTGCTGGCCCTCGCACAGCCCCACTCGCACTGGGGCTGCGGGCTCGCCCAGCCGAGCAAGGGCTCAACGTAGCGCCTTACGTCACTCTCGGCCAAAATCAGCCCTCACGCTCCAAACTGCAAACGTCGAGCCCCTGCTCCCAGGCCAAAGGTGCCAGCCCCAAAACGCGTGCCTGCCCTCGAACCTCCCTTGCTGGCCCCGCACAGCCCCACTCGCACTGGGGCTGCGGGCTCGCCCAGCCGAGCAAGGGCTCAACGTAGCGCCTTACGTCACTCTCGGCCAAAATCAGCCCTCACGCTCCAAACTGCAAACGTCGAGCCCCTGCTCCCAGGCCAAAGGTGCCAGCCCCAAAACGCGTGCCTGCCCTCGAACCTCCCTTGCTGGCCCCGCACAGCCCCACTCGCACTGGGGCTGCGGGCTCGCCCAGCCGAGCAAGGGCTCAACGTAGCGCCTTACGTCACTCTCGGCCAAAATCAGCCCTCACGCTCCAAACTGCAAACGTCGAGCCCCTGCTCCCAGGCCAAAGGTGCCAGCCCCAAAACGCGTGCCTGCCCTCGAACCTCCCTTGCTGGCCCCGCACAGCCCCACTCGCACTGGGGCTGCGGGCTCGCCCAGCCGAGCAAGGGCTCAACGTAGCGCCTTACGTCACTCTCGGCCAAAATCAGCCCTCACGCTCCAAACTGCAAACGTCGAGCCCCTGCTCCCAGGCCAAAGGTGCCAGCCCCAAAACGCGTGCCTGCCCTCGAACCTCCCTTGCTGGCCATCCGCACAGCCCCACTCGCACTGGGGCTGCGGGCTCGCCCAGCCGAGCAAGGGCTCAACGTAGCGCCTTACGTCACTCTCGGCCAAAATCAGCCCTCACGCTCCAAACTGCAAACGTCGAGCCCCTGCTCCCAGGCCAAAGGTGCCAGCCCCAAAACGCGTGCCTGCCCTCGAACCTCCCTTGCTGGCCCTCGCACAGCCCCACTCGCACTGGGGCTGCGGGCTCGCCCAGCCGAGCAAGGGCTCAACGTAGCGCCTTACGTCACTCTCGGCCAAAATCAGCCCTCACGCTCCAAACTGCAAACGTCGAGCCCCTGCTCCCAGGCCAAAGGTGCCAGCCCAAAACGCGTGCCTGCCCTCGAACCTCCCTTGCTGGCCCTCGCACAGCCCCACTCGCACTGGGGCTGCGGGCTCGCCCAGCCGAGCAAGGGCTCAACGTAGCGCCTTACGTCACTCTCGGCCAAAATCAGCCCTCACGCTCCAAACTGCAAACGTCGAGCCCCTGCTCCCAGGCCAAAGGTGCCAGCCCCAAAACGCGTGCCTGCCCTCGAACCTCCCTTGCTGGCCCCGCACAGCCCCACTCGCACTGGGGCTGCGGGCTCGCCCAGCCGAGCAAGGGCTCAACGTAGCGCCTTACGTCACTCTCGGCCAAAATCAGCCCTCACGCTCCAAACTGCAAACGTCGAGCCCCTGCTCCCAGGCCAAAGGTGCCAGCCCCAAAACGCGTGCCTGCCCTCGAACCTCCCTTGCTGGCCCTCGCACAGCCCCACTCGCACTGGGGCTGCGGGCTCGCCCAGCCGAGCAAGGGCTCAACGTAGCGCCTTACGTCACTCTCGGCCAAAATCAGCCCTCACGCTCCAAACTGCAAACGTCGAGCCCCTGCTCCCAGGCCAAAGGTGCCAGCCCCAAAACGCGTGCCTGCCCTCGAACCTCCCTTGCTGGCCCTCGCACAGCCCCACTCGCACTGGGGCTGCGGGCTCGCCCAGCCGAGCAAGGGCTCAACGTAGCGCCTTACGTCACTCTCGGCCAAAATCAGCCCTCACGCTCCAAACTGCAAACGTCGAGCCCCTGCTCCCAGGCCAAAGGTGCCAGCCCCAAAACGCGTGCCTGCCCTCGAACCTCCCTTGCTGGCCCACGCACAGCCCCACTCGCACTGGGGCTGCGGGCTCGCCCAGCCGAGCAAGGGCTCAACGTAGCGCCTTACGTCACTCTCGGCCAAAATCAGCCCTCACGCTCCAAACTGCAAACGTCGAGCCCCTGCTCCCAGGCCAAAGGTGCCAGCCCCAAAACGCGTGCCTGCCCTCGAACCTCCCTTGCTGGCCCCCGCACAGCCCCACTCGCACTGGGGCTGCGGGCTCGCCCAGCCGAGCAAGGGCTCAACGTAGCGCCTTACGTCACTCTCGGCCAAAATCAGCCCTCACGCTCCAAACTGCAAACGTCGAGCCCCTGCTCCCAGGCCAAAGGTGCCAGCCCCAAAACGCGTGCCTGCCCTCGAACCTCCCTTGCTGGCCCCCGCACAGCCCCACTCGCACTGGGGCTGCGGGCTCGCCCAGCCGAGCAAGGGCTCAACGTAGCGCCTTACGTCACTCTCGGCCAAAATCAGCCCTCACGCTCCAAACTGCAAACGTCGAGCCCCTGCTCCCAGGCCAAAGGTGCCAGCCCCAAAACGCGTGCCTGCCCTCGAACCTCCCTTGCTGGCCCTCGCACAGCCCCACTCGCACTGGGGCTGCGGGCTCGCCCAGCCGAGCAAGGGCTCAACGTAGCGCCTTACGTCACTCTCGGCCAAAATCAGCCCTCACGCTCCAAACTGCAAACGTCGAGCCCCTGCTCCCAGGCCAAAGGTGCCAGCCCCAAAACGCGTGCCTGCCCTCGAACCTCCCTTGCTGGCCCTCGCACAGCCCCACTCGCACTGGGGCTGCGGGCTCGCCCAGCCGAGCAAGGGCTCAACGTAGCGCCTTACGTCACTCTCGGCCAAAATCAGCCCTCACGCTCCAAACTGCAAACGTCGAGCCCCTGCTCCCAGGCCAAAGGTGCCAGCCCCAAAACGCGTGCCTGCCCTCGAACCTCCCTTGCTGGCCCTCGCACAGCCCCACTCGCACTGGGGCTGCGGGCTCGCCCAGCCGAGCAAGGGCTCAACGTAGCGCCTTACGTCACTCTCGGCCAAAATCAGCCCTCACGCTCCAAACTGCAAACGTCGAGCCCCTGCTCCCAGGCCAAAGGTGCCAGCCCCAAAACGCGTGCCTGCCCTCGAACCTCCCTTGCTGGCCCTCGCACAGCCCCACTCGCACTGGGGCTGCGGGCTCGCCCAGCCGAGCAAGGGCTCAACGTAGCGCCTTACGTCACTCTCGGCCAAAATCAGCCCTCACGCTCCAAACTGCAAACGTCGAGCCCCTGCTCCCAGGCCAAAGGTGCCAGCCCCAAAACGCGTGCCTGCCCTCGAACCTCCCTTGCTGGCCCTCGCACAGCCCCACTCGCACTGGGGCTGCGGGCTCGCCCAGCCGAGCAAGGGCTCAACGTAGCGCCTTACGTCACTCTCGGCCAAAATCAGCCCTCACGCTCCAAACTGCAAACGTCGAGCCCCTGCTCCCAGGCCAAAGGTGCCAGCCCCAAAACGCGTGCCTGCCCTCGAACCTCCCTTGCTGGCCCTCGCACAGCCCCACTCGCACTGGGGCTGCGGGCTCGCCCAGCCGAGCAAGGGCTCAACGTAGCGCCTTACGTCACTCTCGGCCAAAATCAGCCCTCACGCTCCAAACTGCAAACGTCGAGCCCCTGCTCCCAGGCCAAAGGTGCCAGCCCCAAAACGCGTGCCTGCCCTCGAACCTCCCTTGCTGGCCCTCGCACAGCCCCACTCGCACTGGGGCTGCGGGCTCGCCCAGCCGAGCAAGGGCTCAACGTAGCGCCTTACGTCACTCTCGGCCAAAATCAGCCCTCACGCTCCAAACTGCAAACGTCGAGCCCCTGCTCCCAGGCCAAAGGTGCCAGCCCCAAAACGCGTGCCTGCCCTCGAACCTCCCTTGCTGGCCCTCGCACAGCCCCACTCGCACTGGGGCTGCGGGCTCGCCCAGCCGAGCAAGGGCTCAACGTAGCGCCTTACGTCACTCTCGGCCAAAATCAGCCCTCACGCTCCAAACTGCAAACGTCGAGCCCCTGCTCCCAGGCCAAAGGTGCCAGCCCCAAAACGCGTGCCTGCCCTCGAACCTCCCTTGCTGGCCCTCGCACAGCCCCACTCGCACTGGGGCTGCGGGCTCGCCCAGCCGAGCAAGGGCTCAACGTAGCGCCTTACGTCACTCTCGGCCAAAATCAGCCCTCACGCTCCAAACTGCAAACGTCGAGCCCCTGCTCCCAGGCCAAAGGTGCCAGCCCCAAAACGCGTGCCTGCCCTCGAACCTCCCTTGCTGGCCCTCGCACAGCCCCACTCGCACTGGGGCTGCGGGCTCGCCCAGCCGAGCAAGGGCTCAACGTAGCGCCTTACGTCACTCTCGGCCAAAATCAGCCCTCACGCTCCAAACTGCAAACGTCGAGCCCCTGCTCCCAGGCCAAAGGTGCCAGCCCCAAAACGCGTGCCTGCCCTCGAACCTCCCTTGCTGGCCCTCGCACAGCCCCACTCGCACTGGGGCTGCGGGCTCGCCCAGCCGAGCAAGGGCTCAACGTAGCGCCTTACGTCACTCTCGGCCAAAATCAGCCCTCACGCTCCAAACTGCAAACGTCGAGCCCCTGCTCCCAGGCCAAAGGTGCCAGCCCCAAAACGCGTGCCTGCCCTCGAACCTCCCTTGCTGGCCCTCGCACAGCCCCACTCGCACTGGGGCTGCGGGCTCGCCCAGCCGAGCAAGGGCTCAACGTAGCGCCTTACGTCACTCTCGGCCAAAATCAGCCCTCACGCTCCAAACTGCAAACGTCGAGCCCCTGCTCCCAGGCCAAAGGTGCCAGCCCCAAAACGCGTGCCTGCCCTCGAACCTCCCTTGCTGGGCCCCGCACAGCCCCACTCGCACTGGGGCTGCGGGCTCGCCCAGCCGAGCAAGGGCTCAACGTAGCGCCTTACGTCACTCTCGGCCAAAATCAGCCCTCACGCTCCAAACTGCAAACGTCGAGCCCCTGCTCCCAGGCCAAAGGTGCCAGCCCCAAAACGCGTGCCTGCCCTCGAACCTCCCTTGCTGGCCCTCGCACAGCCCCACTCGCACTGGGGCTGCGGGCTCGCCCAGCCGAGCAAGGGCTCAACGTAGCGCCTTACGTCACTCTCGGCCAAAATCAGCCCTCACGCTCCAAACTGCAAACGTCGAGCCCCTGCTCCCAGGCCAAAGGTGCCAGCCCCAAAACGCGTGCCTGCCCTCGAACCTCCCTTGCTGGCCCTCGCACAGCCCCACTCGCACTGGGGCTGCGGGCTCGCCCAGCCGAGCAAGGGCTCAACGTAGCGCCTTACGTCACTCTCGGCCAAAATCAGCCCTCACGCTCCAAACTGCAAACGTCGAGCCCCTGCTCCCAGGCCAAAGGTGCCAGCCCCAAAACGCGTGCCTGCCCTCGAACCTCCCTTGCTGGCCCTCGCACAGCCCCACTCGCACTGGGGCTGCGGGCTCGCCCAGCCGAGCAAGGGCTCAACGTAGCGCCTTACGTCACTCTCGGCCAAAATCAGCCCTCACGCTCCAAACTGCAAACGTCGAGCCCCTGCTCCCAGGCCAAAGGTGCCAGCCCCAAAACGCGTGCCTGCCCTCGAACCTCCCTTGCTGGCCCTCGCACAGCCCCACTCGCACTGGGGCTGCGGGCTCGCCCAGCCGAGCAAGGGCTCAACGTAGCGCCTTACGTCACTCTCGGCCAAAATCAGCCCTCACGCTCCAAACTGCAAACGTCGAGCCCCTGCTCCCAGGCCAAAGGTGCCAGCCCCAAAACGCGTGCCTGCCCTCGAACCTCCCTTGCTGGCCCTCGCACAGCCCCACTCGCACTGGGGCTGCGGGCTCGCCCAGCCGAGCAAGGGCTCAACGTAGCGCCTTACGTCACTCTCGGCCAAAATCAGCCCTCACGCTCCAAACTGCAAACGTCGAGCCCCTGCTCCCAGGCCAAAGGTGCCAGCCCCAAAACGCGTGCCTGCCCTCGAACCTCCCTTGCTGGCCCTCGCACAGCCCCACTCGCACTGGGGCTGCGGGCTCGCCCAGCCGAGCAAGGGCTCAACGTAGCGCCTTACGTCACTCTCGGCCAAAATCAGCCCTCACGCTCCAAACTGCAAACGTCGAGCCCCTGCTCCCAGGCCAAAGGTGCCAGCCCCAAAACGCGTGCCTGCCCTCGAACCTCCCTTGCTGGCCCTCGCACAGCCCCACTCGCACTGGGGCTGCGGGCTCGCCCAGCCGAGCAAGGGCTCAACGTAGCGCCTTACGTCACTCTCGGCCAAAATCAGCCCTCACGCTCCAAACTGCAAACGTCGAGCCCCTGCTCCCAGGCCAAAGGTGCCAGCCCCAAAACGCGTGCCTGCCCTCGAACCTCCCTTGCTGGCCCTCGCACAGCCCCACTCGCACTGGGGCTGCGGGCTCGCCCAGCCGAGCAAGGGCTCAACGTAGCGCCTTACGTCACTCTCGGCCAAAATCAGCCCTCACGCTCCAAACTGCAAACGTCGAGCCCCTGCTCCCAGGCCAAAGGTGCCAGCCCCAAAACGCGTGCCTGCCCTCGAACCTCCCTTGCTGGCCCTCGCACAGCCCCACTCGCACTGGGGCTGCGGGCTCGCCCAGCCGAGCAAGGGCTCAACGTAGCGCCTTACGTCACTCTCGGCCAAAATCAGCCCTCACGCTCCAAACTGCAAACGTCGAGCCCCTGCTCCCAGGCCAAAGGTGCCAGCCCCAAAACGCGTGCCTGCCCTCGAACCTCCCTTGCTGGCCCTCGCACAGCCCCACTCGCACTGGGGCTGCGGGCTCGCCCAGCCGAGCAAGGGCTCAACGTAGCGCCTTACGTCACTCTCGGCCAAAATCAGCCCTCACGCTCCAAACTGCAAACGTCGAGCCCCTGCTCCCAGGCCAAAGGTGCCAGCCCCAAAACGCGTGCCTGCCCTCGAACCTCCCTTGCTGGCCCTCGCACAGCCCCACTCGCACTGGGGCTGCGGGCTCGCCCAGCCGAGCAAGGGCTCAACGTAGCGCCTTACGTCACTCTCGGCCAAAATCAGCCCTCACGCTCCAAACTGCAAACGTCGAGCCCCTGCTCCCAGGCCAAAGGTGCCAGCCCCAAAACGCGTGCCTGCCCTCGAACCTCCCTTGCTGGCCCTCGCACAGCCCCACTCGCACTGGGGCTGCGGGCTCGCCCAGCCGAGCAAGGGCTCAACGTAGCGCCTTACGTCACTCTCGGCCAAAATCAGCCCTCACGCTCCAAACTGCAAACGTCGAGCCCCTGCTCCCAGGCCAAAGGTGCCAGCCCCAAAACGCGTGCCTGCCCTCGAACCTCCCTTGCTGGCCCTCGCACAGCCCCACTCGCACTGGGGCTGCGGGCTCGCCCAGCCGAGCAAGGGCTCAACGTAGCGCCTTACGTCACTCTCGGCCAAAATCAGCCCTCACGCTCCAAACTGCAAACGTCGAGCCCCTGCTCCCAGGCCAAAGGTGCCAGCCCCAAAACGCGTGCCTGCCCTCGAACCTCCCTTGCTGGCCCTCGCACAGCCCCACTCGCACTGGGGCTGCGGGCTCGCCCAGCCGAGCAAGGGCTCAACGTAGCGCCTTACGTCACTCTCGGCCAAAATCAGCCCTCACGCTCCAAACTGCAAACGTCGAGCCCCTGCTCCCAGGCCAAAGGTGCCAGCCCCAAAACGCGTGCCTGCCCTCGAACCTCCCTTGCTGGCCCCGCACAGCCCCACTCGCACTGGGGCTGCGGGCTCGCCCAGCCGAGCAAGGGCTCAACGTAGCGCCTTACGTCACTCTCGGCCAAAATCAGCCCTCACGCTCCAAACTGCAAACGTCGAGCCCCTGCTCCCAGGCCAAAGGTGCCAGCCCCAAAACGCGTGCCTGCCCTCGAACCTCCCTTGCTGGCCCTCGCACAGCCCCACTCGCACTGGGGCTGCGGGCTCGCCCAGCCGAGCAAGGGCTCAACGTAGCGCCTTACGTCACTCTCGGCCAAAATCAGCCCTCACGCTCCAAACTGCAAACGTCGAGCCCCTGCTCCCAGGCCAAAGGTGCCAGCCCCAAAACGCGTGCCTGCCCTCGAACCTCCCTTGCTGGCCCTCGCACAGCCCCACTCGCACTGGGGCTGCGGGCTCGCCCAGCCGAGCAAGGGCTCAACGTAGCGCCTTACGTCACTCTCGGCCAAAATCAGCCCTCACGCTCCAAACTGCAAACGTCGAGCCCCTGCTCCCAGGCCAAAGGTGCCAGCCCCAAAACGCGTGCCTGCCCTCGAACCTCCCTTGCTGGCCCCGCACAGCCCCACTCGCACTGGGGCTGCGGGCTCGCCCAGCCGAGCAAGGGCTCAACGTAGCGCCTTACGTCACTCTCGGCCAAAATCAGCCCTCACGCTCCAAACTGCAAACGTCGAGCCCCTGCTCCCAGGCCAAAGGTGCCAGCCCCAAAACGCGTGCCTGCCCTCGAACCTCCCTTGCTGGCCCTCGCACAGCCCCACTCGCACTGGGGCTGCGGGCTCGCCCAGCCGAGCAAGGGCTCAACGTAGCGCCTTACGTCACTCTCGGCCAAAATCAGCCCTCACGCTCCAAACTGCAAACGTCGAGCCCCTGCTCCCAGGCCAAAGGTGCCAGCCCCAAAACGCGTGCCTGCCCTCGAACCTCCCTTGCTGGCCCTCGCACAGCCCCACTCGCACTGGGGCTGCGGGCTCGCCCAGCCGAGCAAGGGCTCAACGTAGCGCCTTACGTCACTCTCGGCCAAAATCAGCCCTCACGCTCCAAACTGCAAACGTCGAGCCCCTGCTCCCAGGCCAAAGGTGCCAGCCCCAAAACGCGTGCCTGCCCTCGAACCTCCCTTGCTGGCCCTCGCACAGCCCCACTCGCACTGGGGCTGCGGGCTCGCCCAGCCGAGCAAGGGCTCAACGTAGCGCCTTACGTCACTCTCGGCCAAAATCAGCCCTCACGCTCCAAACTGCAAACGTCGAGCCCCTGCTCCCAGGCCAAAGGTGCCAGCCCCAAAACGCGTGCCTGCCCTCGAACCTCCCTTGCTGGCCCTCGCACAGCCCCACTCGCACTGGGGCTGCGGGCTCGCCCAGCCGAGCAAGGGCTCAACGTAGCGCCTTACGTCACTCTCGGCCAAAATCAGCCCTCACGCTCCAAACTGCAAACGTCGAGCCCCTGCTCCCAGGCCAAAGGTGCCAGCCCCAAAACGCGTGCCTGCCCTCGAACCTCCCTTGCTGGCCCCGCACAGCCCCACTCGCACTGGGGCTGCGGGCTCGCCCAGCCGAGCAAGGGCTCAACGTAGCGCCTTACGTCACTCTCGGCCAAAATCAGCCCTCACGCTCCAAACTGCAAACGTCGAGCCCCTGCTCCCAGGCCAAAGGTGCCAGCCCCAAAACGCGTGCCTGCCCTCGAACCTCCCTTGCTGGCCCTCGCACAGCCCCACTCGCACTGGGGCTGCGGGCTCGCCCAGCCGAGCAAGGGCTCAACGTAGCGCCTTACGTCACTCTCGGCCAAAATCAGCCCTCACGCTCCAAACTGCAAACGTCGAGCCCCTGCTCCCAGGCCAAAGGTGCCAGCCCCAAAACGCGTGCCTGCCCTCGAACCTCCCTTGCTGGCCCTCGCACAGCCCCACTCGCACTGGGGCTGCGGGCTCGCCCAGCCGAGCAAGGGCTCAACGTAGCGCCTTACGTCACTCTCGGCCAAAATCAGCCCTCACGCTCCAAACTGCAAACGTCGAGCCCCTGCTCCCAGGCCAAAGGTGCCAGCCCCAAAACGCGTGCCTGCCCTCGAACCTCCCTTGCTGGCCCTCGCACAGCCCCACTCGCACTGGGGCTGCGGGCTCGCCCAGCCGAGCAAGGGCTCAACGTAGCGCCTTACGTCACTCTCGGCCAAAATCAGCCCTCACGCTCCAAACTGCAAACGTCGAGCCCCTGCTCCCAGGCCAAAGGTGCCAGCCCCAAAACGCGTGCCTGCCCTCGAACCTCCCTTGCTGGCCCTCGCACAGCCCCACTCGCACTGGGGCTGCGGGCTCGCCCAGCCGAGCAAGGGCTCAACGTAGCGCCTTACGTCACTCTCGGCCAAAATCAGCCCTCACGCTCCAAACTGCAAACGTCGAGCCCCTGCTCCCAGGCCAAAGGTGCCAGCCCCAAAACGCGTGCCTGCCCTCGAACCTCCCTTGCTGGCCCTCGCACAGCCCCACTCGCACTGGGGCTGCGGGCTCGCCCAGCCGAGCAAGGGCTCAACGTAGCGCCTTACGTCACTCTCGGCCAAAATCAGCCCTCACGCTCCAAACTGCAAACGTCGAGCCCCTGCTCCCAGGCCAAAGGTGCCAGCCCCAAAACGCGTGCCTGCCCTCGAACCTCCCTTGCTGGCCCTCGCACAGCCCCACTCGCACTGGGGCTGCGGGCTCGCCCAGCCGAGCAAGGGCTCAACGTAGCGCCTTACGTCACTCTCGGCCAAAATCAGCCCTCACGCTCCAAACTGCAAACGTCGAGCCCCTGCTCCCAGGCCAAAGGTGCCAGCCCCAAAACGCGTGCCTGCCCTCGAACCTCCCTTGCTGGCCCTCGCACAGCCCCACTCGCACTGGGGCTGCGGGCTCGCCCAGCCGAGCAAGGGCTCAACGTAGCGCCTTACGTCACTCTCGGCCAAAATCAGCCCTCACGCTCCAAACTGCAAACGTCGAGCCCCTGCTCCCAGGCCAAAGGTGCCAGCCCCAAAACGCGTGCCTGCCCTCGAACCTCCCTTGCTGGCCCTCGCACAGCCCCACTCGCACTGGGGCTGCGGGCTCGCCCAGCCGAGCAAGGGCTCAACGTAGCGCCTTACGTCACTCTCGGCCAAAATCAGCCCTCACGCTCCAAACTGCAAACGTCGAGCCCCTGCTCCCAGGCCAAAGGTGCCAGCCCCAAAACGCGTGCCTGCCCTCGAACCTCCCTTGCTGGCCCTCGCACAGCCCCACTCGCACTGGGGCTGCGGGCTCGCCCAGCCGAGCAAGGGCTCAACGTAGCGCCTTACGTCACTCTCGGCCAAAATCAGCCCTCACGCTCCAAACTGCAAACGTCGAGCCCCTGCTCCCAGGCCAAAGGTGCCAGCCCCAAAACGCGTGCCTGCCCTCGAACCTCCCTTGCTGGCCCTCGCACAGCCCCACTCGCACTGGGGCTGCGGGCTCGCCCAGCCGAGCAAGGGCTCAACGTAGCGCCTTACGTCACTCTCGGCCAAAATCAGCCCTCACGCTCCAAACTGCAAACGTCGAGCCCCTGCTCCCAGGCCAAAGGTGCCAGCCCCAAAACGCGTGCCTGCCCTCGAACCTCCCTTGCTGGCCCCGCACAGCCCCACTCGCACTGGGGCTGCGGGCTCGCCCAGCCGAGCAAGGGCTCAACGTAGCGCCTTACGTCACTCTCGGCCAAAATCAGCCCTCACGCTCCAAACTGCAAACGTCGAGCCCCTGCTCCCAGGCCAAAGGTGCCAGCCCCAAAACGCGTGCCTGCCCTCGAACCTCCCTTGCTGGCCCTCGCACAGCCCCACTCGCACTGGGGCTGCGGGCTCGCCCAGCCGAGCAAGGGCTCAACGTAGCGCCTTACGTCACTCTCGGCCAAAATCAGCCCTCACGCTCCAAACTGCAAACGTCGAGCCCCTGCTCCCAGGCCAAAGGTGCCAGCCCCAAAACGCGTGCCTGCCCTCGAACCTCCCTTGCTGGCCCTCGCACAGCCCCACTCGCACTGGGGCTGCGGGCTCGCCCAGCCGAGCAAGGGCTCAACGTAGCGCCTTACGTCACTCTCGGCCAAAATCAGCCCTCACGCTCCAAACTGCAAACGTCGAGCCCCTGCTCCCAGGCCAAAGGTGCCAGCCCCAAAACGCGTGCCTGCCCTCGAACCTCCCTTGCTGGCCCTCGCACAGCCCCACTCGCACTGGGGCTGCGGGCTCGCCCAGCCGAGCAAGGGCTCAACGTAGCGCCTTACGTCACTCTCGGCCAAAATCAGCCCTCACGCTCCAAACTGCAAACGTCGAGCCCCTGCTCCCAGGCCAAAGGTGCCAGCCCCAAAACGCGTGCCTGCCCTCGAACCTCCCTTGCTGGCCCTCGCACAGCCCCACTCGCACTGGGGCTGCGGGCTCGCCCAGCCGAGCAAGGGCTCAACGTAGCGCCTTACGTCACTCTCGGCCAAAATCAGCCCTCACGCTCCAAACTGCAAACGTCGAGCCCCTGCTCCCAGGCCAAAGGTGCCAGCCCCAAAACGCGTGCCTGCCCTCGAACCTCCCTTGCTGGCCCTCGCACAGCCCCACTCGCACTGGGGCTGCGGGCTCGCCCAGCCGAGCAAGGGCTCAACGTAGCGCCTTACGTCACTCTCGGCCAAAATCAGCCCTCACGCTCCAAACTGCAAACGTCGAGCCCCTGCTCCCAGGCCAAAGGTGCCAGCCCCAAAACGCGTGCCTGCCCTCGAACCTCCCTTGCTGGCCCTCGCACAGCCCCACTCGCACTGGGGCTGCGGGCTCGCCCAGCCGAGCAAGGGCTCAACGTAGCGCCTTACGTCACTCTCGGCCAAAATCAGCCCTCACGCTCCAAACTGCAAACGTCGAGCCCCTGCTCCCAGGCCAAAGGTGCCAGCCCCAAAACGCGTGCCTGCCCTCGAACCTCCCTTGCTGGCCCTCGCACAGCCCCACTCGCACTGGGGCTGCGGGCTCGCCCAGCCGAGCAAGGGCTCAACGTAGCGCCTTACGTCACTCTCGGCCAAAATCAGCCCTCACGCTCCAAACTGCAAACGTCGAGCCCCTGCTCCCAGGCCAAAGGTGCCAGCCCCAAAACGCGTGCCTGCCCTCGAACCTCCCTTGCTGGCCCTCGCACAGCCCCACTCGCACTGGGGCTGCGGGCTCGCCCAGCCGAGCAAGGGCTCAACGTAGCGCCTTACGTCACTCTCGGCCAAAATCAGCCCTCACGCTCCAAACTGCAAACGTCGAGCCCCTGCTCCCAGGCCAAAGGTGCCAGCCCCAAAACGCGTGCCTGCCCTCGAACCTCCCTTGCTGGCCCTCGCACAGCCCCACTCGCACTGGGGCTGCGGGCTCGCCCAGCCGAGCAAGGGCTCAACGTAGCGCCTTACGTCACTCTCGGCCAAAATCAGCCCTCACGCTCCAAACTGCAAACGTCGAGCCCCTGCTCCCAGGCCAAAGGTGCCAGCCCCAAAACGCGTGCCTGCCCTCGAACCTCCCTTGCTGGCCCTCGCACAGCCCCACTCGCACTGGGGCTGCGGGCTCGCCCAGCCGAGCAAGGGCTCAACGTAGCGCCTTACGTCACTCTCGGCCAAAATCAGCCCTCACGCTCCAAACTGCAAACGTCGAGCCCCTGCTCCCAGGCCAAAGGTGCCAGCCCCAAAACGCGTGCCTGCCCTCGAACCTCCCTTGCTGGCCCTCGCACAGCCCCACTCGCACTGGGGCTGCGGGCTCGCCCAGCCGAGCAAGGGCTCAACGTAGCGCCTTACGTCACTCTCGGCCAAAATCAGCCCTCACGCTCCAAACTGCAAACGTCGAGCCCCTGCTCCCAGGCCAAAGGTGCCAGCCCCAAAACGCGTGCCTGCCCTCGAACCTCCCTTGCTGGCCCTCGCACAGCCCCACTCGCACTGGGGCTGCGGGCTCGCCCAGCCGAGCAAGGGCTCAACGTAGCGCCTTACGTCACTCTCGGCCAAAATCAGCCCTCACGCTCCAAACTGCAAACGTCGAGCCCCTGCTCCCAGGCCAAAGGTGCCAGCCCCAAAACGCGTGCCTGCCCTCGAACCTCCCTTGCTGGCCCTCGCACAGCCCCACTCGCACTGGGGCTGCGGGCTCGCCCAGCCGAGCAAGGGCTCAACGTAGCGCCTTACGTCACTCTCGGCCAAAATCAGCCCTCACGCTCCAAACTGCAAACGTCGAGCCCCTGCTCCCAGGCCAAAGGTGCCAGCCCCAAAACGCGTGCCTGCCCTCGAACCTCCCTTGCTGGCCCTCGCACAGCCCCACTCGCACTGGGGCTGCGGGCTCGCCCAGCCGAGCAAGGGCTCAACGTAGCGCCTTACGTCACTCTCGGCCAAAATCAGCCCTCACGCTCCAAACTGCAAACGTCGAGCCCCTGCTCCCAGGCCAAAGGTGCCAGCCCCAAAACGCGTGCCTGCCCTCGAACCTCCCTTGCTGGCCCTCGCACAGCCCCACTCGCACTGGGGCTGCGGGCTCGCCCAGCCGAGCAAGGGCTCAACGTAGCGCCTTACGTCACTCTCGGCCAAAATCAGCCCTCACGCTCCAAACTGCAAACGTCGAGCCCCTGCTCCCAGGCCAAAGGTGCCAGCCCCAAAACGCGTGCCTGCCCTCGAACCTCCCTTGCTGGCCCTCGCACAGCCCCACTCGCACTGGGGCTGCGGGCTCGCCCAGCCGAGCAAGGGCTCAACGTAGCGCCTTACGTCACTCTCGGCCAAAATCAGCCCTCACGCTCCAAACTGCAAACGTCGAGCCCCTGCTCCCAGGCCAAAGGTGCCAGCCCCAAAACGCGTGCCTGCCCTCGAACCTCCCTTGCTGGCCCTCGCACAGCCCCACTCGCACTGGGGCTGCGGGCTCGCCCAGCCGAGCAAGGGCTCAACGTAGCGCCTTACGTCACTCTCGGCCAAAATCAGCCCTCACGCTCCAAACTGCAAACGTCGAGCCCCTGCTCCCAGGCCAAAGGTGCCAGCCCCAAAACGCGTGCCTGCCCTCGAACCTCCCTTGCTGGCCCTCGCACAGCCCCACTCGCACTGGGGCTGCGGGCTCGCCCAGCCGAGCAAGGGCTCAACGTAGCGCCTTACGTCACTCTCGGCCAAAATCAGCCCTCACGCTCCAAACTGCAAACGTCGAGCCCCTGCTCCCAGGCCAAAGGTGCCAGCCCCAAAACGCGTGCCTGCCCTCGAACCTCCCTTGCTGGCCCTCGCACAGCCCCACTCGCACTGGGGCTGCGGGCTCGCCCAGCCGAGCAAGGGCTCAACGTAGCGCCTTACGTCACTCTCGGCCAAAATCAGCCCTCACGCTCCAAACTGCAAACGTCGAGCCCCTGCTCCCAGGCCAAAGGTGCCAGCCCCAAAACGCGTGCCTGCCCTCGAACCTCCCTTGCTGGCCCTCGCACAGCCCCACTCGCACTGGGGCTGCGGGCTCGCCCAGCCGAGCAAGGGCTCAACGTAGCGCCTTACGTCACTCTCGGCCAAAATCAGCCCTCACGCTCCAAACTGCAAACGTCGAGCCCCTGCTCCCAGGCCAAAGGTGCCAGCCCCAAAACGCGTGCCTGCCCTCGAACCTCCCTTGCTGGCCCTCGCACAGCCCCACTCGCACTGGGGCTGCGGGCTCGCCCAGCCGAGCAAGGGCTCAACGTAGCGCCTTACGTCACTCTCGGCCAAAATCAGCCCTCACGCTCCAAACTGCAAACGTCGAGCCCCTGCTCCCAGGCCAAAGGTGCCAGCCCCAAAACGCGTGCCTGCCCTCGAACCTCCCTTGCTGGCCCTCGCACAGCCCCACTCGCACTGGGGCTGCGGGCTCGCCCAGCCGAGCAAGGGCTCAACGTAGCGCCTTACGTCACTCTCGGCCAAAATCAGCCCTCACGCTCCAAACTGCAAACGTCGAGCCCCTGCTCCCAGGCCAAAGGTGCCAGCCCCAAAACGCGTGCCTGCCCTCGAACCTCCCTTGCTGGCCCTCGCACAGCCCCACTCGCACTGGGGCTGCGGGCTCGCCCAGCCGAGCAAGGGCTCAACGTAGCGCCTTACGTCACTCTCGGCCAAAATCAGCCCTCACGCTCCAAACTGCAAACGTCGAGCCCCTGCTCCCAGGCCAAAGGTGCCAGCCCCAAAACGCGTGCCTGCCCTCGAACCTCCCTTGCTGGCCCTCGCACAGCCCCACTCGCACTGGGGCTGCGGGCTCGCCCAGCCGAGCAAGGGCTCAACGTAGCGCCTTACGTCACTCTCGGCCAAAATCAGCCCTCACGCTCCAAACTGCAAACGTCGAGCCCCTGCTCCCAGGCCAAAGGTGCCAGCCCCAAAACGCGTGCCTGCCCTCGAACCTCCCTTGCTGGCCCTCGCACAGCCCCACTCGCACTGGGGCTGCGGGCTCGCCCAGCCGAGCAAGGGCTCAACGTAGCGCCTTACGTCACTCTCGGCCAAAATCAGCCCTCACGCTCCAAACTGCAAACGTCGAGCCCCTGCTCCCAGGCCAAAGGTGCCAGCCCCAAAACGCGTGCCTGCCCTCGAACCTCCCTTGCTGGCCCTCGCACAGCCCCACTCGCACTGGGGCTGCGGGCTCGCCCAGCCGAGCAAGGGCTCAACGTAGCGCCTTACGTCACTCTCGGCCAAAATCAGCCCTCACGCTCCAAACTGCAAACGTCGAGCCCCTGCTCCCAGGCCAAAGGTGCCAGCCCCAAAACGCGTGCCTGCCCTCGAACCTCCCTTGCTGGCCCCGCACAGCCCCACTCGCACTGGGGCTGCGGGCTCGCCCAGCCGAGCAAGGGCTCAACGTAGCGCCTTACGTCACTCTCGGCCAAAATCAGCCCTCACGCTCCAAACTGCAAACGTCGAGCCCCTGCTCCCAGGCCAAAGGTGCCAGCCCCAAAACGCGTGCCTGCCCTCGAACCTCCCTTGCTGGCCCTCGCACAGCCCCACTCGCACTGGGGCTGCGGGCTCGCCCAGCCGAGCAAGGGCTCAACGTAGCGCCTTACGTCACTCTCGGCCAAAATCAGCCCTCACGCTCCAAACTGCAAACGTCGAGCCCCTGCTCCCAGGCCAAAGGTGCCAGCCCCAAAACGCGTGCCTGCCCTCGAACCTCCCTTGCTGGCCCTCGCACAGCCCCACTCGCACTGGGGCTGCGGGCTCGCCCAGCCGAGCAAGGGCTCAACGTAGCGCCTTACGTCACTCTCGGCCAAAATCAGCCCTCACGCTCCAAACTGCAAACGTCGAGCCCCTGCTCCCAGGCCAAAGGTGCCAGCCCCAAAACGCGTGCCTGCCCTCGAACCTCCCTTGCTGGCCCTCGCACAGCCCCACTCGCACTGGGGCTGCGGGCTCGCCCAGCCGAGCAAGGGCTCAACGTAGCGCCTTACGTCACTCTCGGCCAAAATCAGCCCTCACGCTCCAAACTGCAAACGTCGAGCCCCTGCTCCCAGGCCAAAGGTGCCAGCCCCAAAACGCGTGCCTGCCCTCGAACCTCCCTTGCTGGCCCCGCACAGCCCCACTCGCACTGGGGCTGCGGGCTCGCCCAGCCGAGCAAGGGCTCAACGTAGCGCCTTACGTCACTCTCGGCCAAAATCAGCCCTCACGCTCCAAACTGCAAACGTCGAGCCCCTGCTCCCAGGCCAAAGGTGCCAGCCCCAAAACGCGTGCCTGCCCTCGAACCTCCCTTGCTGGCCCTCGCACAGCCCCACTCGCACTGGGGCTGCGGGCTCGCCCAGCCGAGCAAGGGCTCAACGTAGCGCCTTACGTCACTCTCGGCCAAAATCAGCCCTCACGCTCCAAACTGCAAACGTCGAGCCCCTGCTCCCAGGCCAAAGGTGCCAGCCCCAAAACGCGTGCCTGCCCTCGAACCTCCCTTGCTGGCCCTCGCACAGCCCCACTCGCACTGGGGCTGCGGGCTCGCCCAGCCGAGCAAGGGCTCAACGTAGCGCCTTACGTCACTCTCGGCCAAAATCAGCCCTCACGCTCCAAACTGCAAACGTCGAGCCCCTGCTCCCAGGCCAAAGGTGCCAGCCCCAAAACGCGTGCCTGCCCTCGAACCTCCCTTGCTGGCCCTCGCACAGCCCCACTCGCACTGGGGCTGCGGGCTCGCCCAGCCGAGCAAGGGCTCAACGTAGCGCCTTACGTCACTCTCGGCCAAAATCAGCCCTCACGCTCCAAACTGCAAACGTCGAGCCCCTGCTCCCAGGCCAAAGGTGCCAGCCCCAAAACGCGTGCCTGCCCTCGAACCTCCCTTGCTGGCCCTCGCACAGCCCCACTCGCACTGGGGCTGCGGGCTCGCCCAGCCGAGCAAGGGCTCAACGTAGCGCCTTACGTCACTCTCGGCCAAAATCAGCCCTCACGCTCCAAACTGCAAACGTCGAGCCCCTGCTCCCAGGCCAAAGGTGCCAGCCCCAAAACGCGTGCCTGCCCTCGAACCTCCCTTGCTGGCCCTCGCACAGCCCCACTCGCACTGGGGCTGCGGGCTCGCCCAGCCGAGCAAGGGCTCAACGTAGCGCCTTACGTCACTCTCGGCCAAAATCAGCCCTCACGCTCCAAACTGCAAACGTCGAGCCCCTGCTCCCAGGCCAAAGGTGCCAGCCCCAAAACGCGTGCCTGCCCTCGAACCTCCCTTGCTGGCCCTCGCACAGCCCCACTCGCACTGGGGCTGCGGGCTCGCCCAGCCGAGCAAGGGCTCAACGTAGCGCCTTACGTCACTCTCGGCCAAAATCAGCCCTCACGCTCCAAACTGCAAACGTCGAGCCCCTGCTCCCAGGCCAAAGGTGCCAGCCCCAAAACGCGTGCCTGCCCTCGAACCTCCCTTGCTGGCCCTCGCACAGCCCCACTCGCACTGGGGCTGCGGGCTCGCCCAGCCGAGCAAGGGCTCAACGTAGCGCCTTACGTCACTCTCGGCCAAAATCAGCCCTCACGCTCCAAACTGCAAACGTCGAGCCCCTGCTCCCAGGCCAAAGGTGCCAGCCCCAAAACGCGTGCCTGCCCTCGAACCTCCCTTGCTGGCCCTCGCACAGCCCCACTCGCACTGGGGCTGCGGGCTCGCCCAGCCGAGCAAGGGCTCAACGTAGCGCCTTACGTCACTCTCGGCCAAAATCAGCCCTCACGCTCCAAACTGCAAACGTCGAGCCCCTGCTCCCAGGCCAAAGGTGCCAGCCCCAAAACGCGTGCCTGCCCTCGAACCTCCCTTGCTGGCCCTCGCACAGCCCCACTCGCACTGGGGCTGCGGGCTCGCCCAGCCGAGCAAGGGCTCAACGTAGCGCCTTACGTCACTCTCGGCCAAAATCAGCCCTCACGCTCCAAACTGCAAACGTCGAGCCCCTGCTCCCAGGCCAAAGGTGCCAGCCCCAAAACGCGTGCCTGCCCTCGAACCTCCCTTGCTGGCCCTCGCACAGCCCCACTCGCACTGGGGCTGCGGGCTCGCCCAGCCGAGCAAGGGCTCAACGTAGCGCCTTACGTCACTCTCGGCCAAAATCAGCCCTCACGCTCCAAACTGCAAACGTCGAGCCCCTGCTCCCAGGCCAAAGGTGCCAGCCCCAAAACGCGTGCCTGCCCTCGAACCTCCCTTGCTGGCCCTCGCACAGCCCCACTCACACAGGGGCTGCGGGCTCGCCCAGCCGAGCAAGGGCTCAACGTAGCGCCTTACGTCACTCTCGGCCAAAATCAGCCCTCACGCTCCAAACTGCAAACGTCGAGCCCCTGCTCCCAGGCCAAAGGTGCCAGCCCCAAAACGCGTGCCTGCCCTCGAACCTCCCTTGCTGGCCCTCGCACAGCCCCACTCGCACTGGGGCTGCGGGCTCGCCCAGCCGAGCAAGGGCTCAACGTAGCGCCTTACGTCACTCTCGGCCAAAATCAGCCCTCACGCTCCAAACTGCAAACGTCGAGCCCCTGCTCCCAGGCCAAAGGTGCCAGCCCCAAAACGCGTGCCTGCCCTCGAACCTCCCTTGCTGGCCCTCGCACAGCCCCACTCGCACTGGGGCTGCGGGCTCGCCCAGCCGAGCAAGGGCTCAACGTAGCGCCTTACGTCACTCTCGGCCAAAATCAGCCCTCACGCTCCAAACTGCAAACGTCGAGCCCCTGCTCCCAGGCCAAAGGTGCCAGCCCCAAAACGCGTGCCTGCCCTCGAACCTCCCTTGCTGGCCCTCGCACAGCCCCACTCGCACTGGGGCTGCGGGCTCGCCCAGCCGAGCAAGGGCTCAACGTAGCGCCTTACGTCACTCTCGGCCAAAATCAGCCCTCACGCTCCAAACTGCAAACGTCGAGCCCCTGCTCCCAGGCCAAAGGTGCCAGCCCCAAAACGCGTGCCTGCCCTCGAACCTCCCTTGCTGGCCCTCGCACAGCCCCACTCGCACTGGGGCTGCGGGCTCGCCCAGCCGAGCAAGGGCTCAACGTAGCGCCTTACGTCACTCTCGGCCAAAATCAGCCCTCACGCTCCAAACTGCAAACGTCGAGCCCCTGCTCCCAGGCCAAAGGTGCCAGCCCCAAAACGCGTGCCTGCCCTCGAACCTCCCTTGCTGGCCCTCGCACAGCCCCACTCGCACTGGGGCTGCGGGCTCGCCCAGCCGAGCAAGGGCTCAACGTAGCGCCTTACGTCACTCTCGGCCAAAATCAGCCCTCACGCTCCAAACTGCAAACGTCGAGCCCCTGCTCCCAGGCCAAAGGTGCCAGCCCCAAAACGCGTGCCTGCCCTCGAACCTCCCTTGCTGGCCCTCGCACAGCCCCACTCGCACTGGGGCTGCGGGCTCGCCCAGCCGAGCAAGGGCTCAACGTAGCGCCTTACGTCACTCTCGGCCAAAATCAGCCCTCACGCTCCAAACTGCAAACGTCGAGCCCCTGCTCCCAGGCCAAAGGTGCCAGCCCCAAAACGCGTGCCTGCCCTCGAACCTCCCTTGCTGGCCCTCGCACAGCCCCACTCGCACTGGGGCTGCGGGCTCGCCCAGCCGAGCAAGGGCTCAACGTAGCGCCTTACGTCACTCTCGGCCAAAATCAGCCCTCACGCTCCAAACTGCAAACGTCGAGCCCCTGCTCCCAGGCCAAAGGTGCCAGCCCCAAAACGCGTGCCTGCCCTCGAACCTCCCTTGCTGGCCCTCGCACAGCCCCACTCGCACTGGGGCTGCGGGCTCGCCCAGCCGAGCAAGGGCTCAACGTAGCGCCTTACGTCACTCTCGGCCAAAATCAGCCCTCACGCTCCAAACTGCAAACGTCGAGCCCCTGCTCCCAGGCCAAAGGTGCCAGCCCCAAAACGCGTGCCTGCCCTCGAACCTCCCTTGCTGGCCCTCGCACAGCCCCACTCGCACTGGGGCTGCGGGCTCGCCCAGCCGAGCAAGGGCTCAACGTAGCGCCTTACGTCACTCTCGGCCAAAATCAGCCCTCACGCTCCAAACTGCAAACGTCGAGCCCCTGCTCCCAGGCCAAAGGTGCCAGCCCCAAAACGCGTGCCTGCCCTCGAACCTCCCTTGCTGGCCCTCGCACAGCCCCACTCGCACTGGGGCTGCGGGCTCGCCCAGCCGAGCAAGGGCTCAACGTAGCGCCTTACGTCACTCTCGGCCAAAATCAGCCCTCACGCTCCAAACTGCAAACGTCGAGCCCCTGCTCCCAGGCCAAAGGTGCCAGCCCCAAAACGCGTGCCTGCCCTCGAACCTCCCTTGCTGGCCCTCGCACAGCCCCACTCGCACTGGGGCTGCGGGCTCGCCCAGCCGAGCAAGGGCTCAACGTAGCGCCTTACGTCACTCTCGGCCAAAATCAGCCCTCACGCTCCAAACTGCAAACGTCGAGCCCCTGCTCCCAGGCCAAAGGTGCCAGCCCCAAAACGCGTGCCTGCCCTCGAACCTCCCTTGCTGGCCCTCGCACAGCCCCACTCGCACTGGGGCTGCGGGCTCGCCCAGCCGAGCAAGGGCTCAACGTAGCGCCTTACGTCACTCTCGGCCAAAATCAGCCCTCACGCTCCAAACTGCAAACGTCGAGCCCCTGCTCCCAGGCCAAAGGTGCCAGCCCCAAAACGCGTGCCTGCCCTCGAACCTCCCTTGCTGGCCCCGCACAGCCCCACTCGCACTGGGGCTGCGGGCTCGCCCAGCCGAGCAAGGGCTCAACGTAGCGCCTTACGTCACTCTCGGCCAAAATCAGCCCTCACGCTCCAAACTGCAAACGTCGAGCCCCTGCTCCCAGGCCAAAGGTGCCAGCCCCAAAACGCGTGCCTGCCCTCGAACCTCCCTTGCTGGCCCTCGCACAGCCCCACTCGCACTGGGGCTGCGGGCTCGCCCAGCCGAGCAAGGGCTCAACGTAGCGCCTTACGTCACTCTCGGCCAAAATCAGCCCTCACGCTCCAAACTGCAAACGTCGAGCCCCTGCTCCCAGGCCAAAGGTGCCAGCCCCAAAACGCGTGCCTGCCCTCGAACCTCCCTTGCTGGCCCTCGCACAGCCCCACTCGCACTGGGGCTGCGGGCTCGCCCAGCCGAGCAAGGGCTCAACGTAGCGCCTTACGTCACTCTCGGCCAAAATCAGCCCTCACGCTCCAAACTGCAAACGTCGAGCCCCTGCTCCCAGGCCAAAGGTGCCAGCCCCAAAACGCGTGCCTGCCCTCGAACCTCCCTTGCTGGCCCTCGCACAGCCCCACTCGCACTGGGGCTGCGGGCTCGCCCAGCCGAGCAAGGGCTCAACGTAGCGCCTTACGTCACTCTCGGCCAAAATCAGCCCTCACGCTCCAAACTGCAAACGTCGAGCCCCTGCTCCCAGGCCAAAGGTGCCAGCCCCAAAACGCGTGCCTGCCCTCGAACCTCCCTTGCTGGCCCTCGCACAGCCCCACTCGCACTGGGGCTGCGGGCTCGCCCAGCCGAGCAAGGGCTCAACGTAGCGCCTTACGTCACTCTCGGCCAAAATCAGCCCTCACGCTCCAAACTGCAAACGTCGAGCCCCTGCTCCCAGGCCAAAGGTGCCAGCCCCAAAACGCGTGCCTGCCCTCGAACCTCCCTTGCTGGCCCCGCACAGCCCCACTCGCACTGGGGCTGCGGGCTCGCCCAGCCGAGCAAGGGCTCAACGTAGCGCCTTACGTCACTCTCGGCCAAAATCAGCCCTCACGCTCCAAACTGCAAACGTCGAGCCCCTGCTCCCAGGCCAAAGGTGCCAGCCCCAAAACGCGTGCCTGCCCTCGAACCTCCCTTGCTGGCCCTCGCACAGCCCCACTCGCACTGGGGCTGCGGGCTCGCCCAGCCGAGCAAGGGCTCAACGTAGCGCCTTACGTCACTCTCGGCCAAAATCAGCCCTCACGCTCCAAACTGCAAACGTCGAGCCCCTGCTCCCAGGCCAAAGGTGCCAGCCCCAAAACGCGTGCCTGCCCTCGAACCTCCCTTGCTGGCCCTCGCACAGCCCCACTCGCACTGGGGCTGCGGGCTCGCCCAGCCGAGCAAGGGCTCAACGTAGCGCCTTACGTCACTCTCGGCCAAAATCAGCCCTCACGCTCCAAACTGCAAACGTCGAGCCCCTGCTCCCAGGCCAAAGGTGCCAGCCCCAAAACGCGTGCCTGCCCTCGAACCTCCCTTGCTGGCCCTCGCACAGCCCCACTCGCACTGGGGCTGCGGGCTCGCCCAGCCGAGCAAGGGCTCAACGTAGCGCCTTACGTCACTCTCGGCCAAAATCAGCCCTCACGCTCCAAACTGCAAACGTCGAGCCCCTGCTCCCAGGCCAAAGGTGCCAGCCCCAAAACGCGTGCCTGCCCTCGAACCTCCCTTGCTGGCCCTCGCACAGCCCCACTCGCACTGGGGCTGCGGGCTCGCCCAGCCGAGCAAGGGCTCAACGTAGCGCCTTACGTCACTCTCGGCCAAAATCAGCCCTCACGCTCCAAACTGCAAACGTCGAGCCCCTGCTCCCAGGCCAAAGGTGCCAGCCCCAAAACGCGTGCCTGCCCTCGAACCTCCCTTGCTGGCCCTCGCACAGCCCCACTCGCACTGGGGCTGCGGGCTCGCCCAGCCGAGCAAGGGCTCAACGTAGCGCCTTACGTCACTCTCGGCCAAAATCAGCCCTCACGCTCCAAACTGCAAACGTCGAGCCCCTGCTCCCAGGCCAAAGGTGCCAGCCCCAAAACGCGTGCCTGCCCTCGAACCTCCCTTGCTGGCCCTCGCACAGCCCCACTCGCACTGGGGCTGCGGGCTCGCCCAGCCGAGCAAGGGCTCAACGTAGCGCCTTACGTCACTCTCGGCCAAAATCAGCCCTCACGCTCCAAACTGCAAACGTCGAGCCCCTGCTCCCAGGCCAAAGGTGCCAGCCCCAAAACGCGTGCCTGCCCTCGAACCTCCCTTGCTGGCCCTCGCACAGCCCCACTCGCACTGGGGCTGCGGGCTCGCCCAGCCGAGCAAGGGCTCAACGTAGCGCCTTACGTCACTCTCGGCCAAAATCAGCCCTCACGCTCCAAACTGCAAACGTCGAGCCCCTGCTCCCAGGCCAAAGGTGCCAGCCCCAAAACGCGTGCCTGCCCTCGAACCTCCCTTGCTGGCCCTCGCACAGCCCCACTCGCACTGGGGCTGCGGGCTCGCCCAGCCGAGCAAGGGCTCAACGTAGCGCCTTACGTCACTCTCGGCCAAAATCAGCCCTCACGCTCCAAACTGCAAACGTCGAGCCCCTGCTCCCAGGCCAAAGGTGCCAGCCCCAAAACGCGTGCCTGCCCTCGAACCTCCCTTGCTGGCCCTCGCACAGCCCCACTCGCACTGGGGCTGCGGGCTCGCCCAGCCGAGCAAGGGCTCAACGTAGCGCCTTACGTCACTCTCGGCCAAAATCAGCCCTCACGCTCCAAACTGCAAACGTCGAGCCCCTGCTCCCAGGCCAAAGGTGCCAGCCCCAAAACGCGTGCCTGCCCTCGAACCTCCCTTGCTGGCCCTCGCACAGCCCCACTCGCACTGGGGCTGCGGGCTCGCCCAGCCGAGCAAGGGCTCAACGTAGCGCCTTACGTCACTCTCGGCCAAAATCAGCCCTCACGCTCCAAACTGCAAACGTCGAGCCCCTGCTCCCAGGCCAAAGGTGCCAGCCCCAAAACGCGTGCCTGCCCTCGAACCTCCCTTGCTGGCCCCGCACAGCCCCACTCGCACTGGGGCTGCGGGCTCGCCCAGCCGAGCAAGGGCTCAACGTAGCGCCTTACGTCACTCTCGGCCAAAATCAGCCCTCACGCTCCAAACTGCAAACGTCGAGCCCCTGCTCCCAGGCCAAAGGTGCCAGCCCCAAAACGCGTGCCTGCCCTCGAACCTCCCTTGCTGGCCCTCGCACAGCCCCACTCGCACTGGGGCTGCGGGCTCGCCCAGCCGAGCAAGGGCTCAACGTAGCGCCTTACGTCACTCTCGGCCAAAATCAGCCCTCACGCTCCAAACTGCAAACGTCGAGCCCCTGCTCCCAGGCCAAAGGTGCCAGCCCCAAAACGCGTGCCTGCCCTCGAACCTCCCTTGCTGGCCCTCGCACAGCCCCACTCGCACTGGGGCTGCGGGCTCGCCCAGCCGAGCAAGGGCTCAACGTAGCGCCTTACGTCACTCTCGGCCAAAATCAGCCCTCACGCTCCAAACTGCAAACGTCGAGCCCCTGCTCCCAGGCCAAAGGTGCCAGCCCCAAAACGCGTGCCTGCCCTCGAACCTCCCTTGCTGGCCCTCGCACAGCCCCACTCGCACTGGGGCTGCGGGCTCGCCCAGCCGAGCAAGGGCTCAACGTAGCGCCTTACGTCACTCTCGGCCAAAATCAGCCCTCACGCTCCAAACTGCAAACGTCGAGCCCCTGCTCCCAGGCCAAAGGTGCCAGCCCCAAAACGCGTGCCTGCCCTCGAACCTCCCTTGCTGGCCCTCGCACAGCCCCACTCGCACTGGGGCTGCGGGCTCGCCCAGCCGAGCAAGGGCTCAACGTAGCGCCTTACGTCACTCTCGGCCAAAATCAGCCCTCACGCTCCAAACTGCAAACGTCGAGCCCCTGCTCCCAGGCCAAAGGTGCCAGCCCCAAAACGCGTGCCTGCCCTCGAACCTCCCTTGCTGGCCCTCGCACAGCCCCACTCGCACTGGGGCTGCGGGCTCGCCCAGCCGAGCAAGGGCTCAACGTAGCGCCTTACGTCACTCTCGGCCAAAATCAGCCCTCACGCTCCAAACTGCAAACGTCGAGCCCCTGCTCCCAGGCCAAAGGTGCCAGCCCCAAAACGCGTGCCTGCCCTCGAACCTCCCTTGCTGGCCCTCGCACAGCCCCACTCGCACTGGGGCTGCGGGCTCGCCCAGCCGAGCAAGGGCTCAACGTAGCGCCTTACGTCACTCTCGGCCAAAATCAGCCCTCACGCTCCAAACTGCAAACGTCGAGCCCCTGCTCCCAGGCCAAAGGTGCCAGCCCCAAAACGCGTGCCTGCCCTCGAACCTCCCTTGCTGGCCCTCGCACAGCCCCACTCGCACTGGGGCTGCGGGCTCGCCCAGCCGAGCAAGGGCTCAACGTAGCGCCTTACGTCACTCTCGGCCAAAATCAGCCCTCACGCTCCAAACTGCAAACGTCGAGCCCCTGCTCCCAGGCCAAAGGTGCCAGCCCCAAAACGCGTGCCTGCCCTCGAACCTCCCTTGCTGGCCCTCGCACAGCCCCACTCGCACTGGGGCTGCGGGCTCGCCCAGCCGAGCAAGGGCTCAACGTAGCGCCTTACGTCACTCTCGGCCAAAATCAGCCCTCACGCTCCAAACTGCAAACGTCGAGCCCCTGCTCCCAGGCCAAAGGTGCCAGCCCCAAAACGCGTGCCTGCCCTCGAACCTCCCTTGCTGGCCCTCGCACAGCCCCACTCGCACTGGGGCTGCGGGCTCGCCCAGCCGAGCAAGGGCTCAACGTAGCGCCTTACGTCACTCTCGGCCAAAATCAGCCCTCACGCTCCAAACTGCAAACGTCGAGCCCCTGCTCCCAGGCCAAAGGTGCCAGCCCCAAAACGCGTGCCTGCCCTCGAACCTCCCTTGCTGGCCCTCGCACAGCCCCACTCGCACTGGGGCTGCGGGCTCGCCCAGCCGAGCAAGGGCTCAACGTAGCGCCTTACGTCACTCTCGGCCAAAATCAGCCCTCACGCTCCAAACTGCAAACGTCGAGCCCCTGCTCCCAGGCCAAAGGTGCCAGCCCCAAAACGCGTGCCTGCCCTCGAACCTCCCTTGCTGGCCCTCGCACAGCCCCACTCGCACTGGGGCTGCGGGCTCGCCCAGCCGAGCAAGGGCTCAACGTAGCGCCTTACGTCACTCTCGGCCAAAATCAGCCCTCACGCTCCAAACTGCAAACGTCGAGCCCCTGCTCCCAGGCCAAAGGTGCCAGCCCCAAAACGCGTGCCTGCCCTCGAACCTCCCTTGCTGGCCCTCGCACAGCCCCACTCGCACTGGGGCTGCGGGCTCGCCCAGCCGAGCAAGGGCTCAACGTAGCGCCTTACGTCACTCTCGGCCAAAATCAGCCCTCACGCTCCAAACTGCAAACGTCGAGCCCCTGCTCCCAGGCCAAAGGTGCCAGCCCCAAAACGCGTGCCTGCCCTCGAACCTCCCTTGCTGGCCCTCGCACAGCCCCACTCGCACTGGGGCTGCGGGCTCGCCCAGCCGAGCAAGGGCTCAACGTAGCGCCTTACGTCACTCTCGGCCAAAATCAGCCCTCACGCTCCAAACTGCAAACGTCGAGCCCCTGCTCCCAGGCCAAAGGTGCCAGCCCCAAAACGCGTGCCTGCCCTCGAACCTCCCTTGCTGGCCCTCGCACAGCCCCACTCGCACTGGGGCTGCGGGCTCGCCCAGCCGAGCAAGGGCTCAACGTAGCGCCTTACGTCACTCTCGGCCAAAATCAGCCCTCACGCTCCAAACTGCAAACGTCGAGCCCCTGCTCCCAGGCCAAAGGTGCCAGCCCCAAAACGCGTGCCTGCCCTCGAACCTCCCTTGCTGGCCCTCGCACAGCCCCACTCGCACTGGGGCTGCGGGCTCGCCCAGCCGAGCAAGGGCTCAACGTAGCGCCTTACGTCACTCTCGGCCAAAATCAGCCCTCACGCTCCAAACTGCAAACGTCGAGCCCCTGCTCCCAGGCCAAAGGTGCCAGCCCCAAAACGCGTGCCTGCCCTCGAACCTCCCTTGCTGGCCCTCGCACAGCCCCACTCGCACTGGGGCTGCGGGCTCGCCCAGCCGAGCAAGGGCTCAACGTAGCGCCTTACGTCACTCTCGGCCAAAATCAGCCCTCACGCTCCAAACTGCAAACGTCGAGCCCCTGCTCCCAGGCCAAAGGTGCCAGCCCCAAAACGCGTGCCTGCCCTCGAACCTCCCTTGCTGGCCCTCGCACAGCCCCACTCGCACTGGGGCTGCGGGCTCGCCCAGCCGAGCAAGGGCTCAACGTAGCGCCTTACGTCACTCTCGGCCAAAATCAGCCCTCACGCTCCAAACTGCAAACGTCGAGCCCCTGCTCCCAGGCCAAAGGTGCCAGCCCCAAAACGCGTGCCTGCCCTCGAACCTCCCTTGCTGGCCCTCGCACAGCCCCACTCGCACTGGGGCTGCGGGCTCGCCCAGCCGAGCAAGGGCTCAACGTAGCGCCTTACGTCACTCTCGGCCAAAATCAGCCCTCACGCTCCAAACTGCAAACGTCGAGCCCCTGCTCCCAGGCCAAAGGTGCCAGCCCCAAAACGCGTGCCTGCCCTCGAACCTCCCTTGCTGGCCCTCGCACAGCCCCACTCGCACTGGGGCTGCGGGCTCGCCCAGCCGAGCAAGGGCTCAACGTAGCGCCTTACGTCACTCTCGGCCAAAATCAGCCCTCACGCTCCAAACTGCAAACGTCGAGCCCCTGCTCCCAGGCCAAAGGTGCCAGCCCCAAAACGCGTGCCTGCCCTCGAACCTCCCTTGCTGGCCCTCGCACAGCCCCACTCGCACTGGGGCTGCGGGCTCGCCCAGCCGAGCAAGGGCTCAACGTAGCGCCTTACGTCACTCTCGGCCAAAATCAGCCCTCACGCTCCAAACTGCAAACGTCGAGCCCCTGCTCCCAGGCCAAAGGTGCCAGCCCCAAAACGCGTGCCTGCCCTCGAACCTCCCTTGCTGGCCCTCGCACAGCCCCACTCGCACTGGGGCTGCGGGCTCGCCCAGCCGAGCAAGGGCTCAACGTAGCGCCTTACGTCACTCTCGGCCAAAATCAGCCCTCACGCTCCAAACTGCAAACGTCGAGCCCCTGCTCCCAGGCCAAAGGTGCCAGCCCCAAAACGCGTGCCTGCCCTCGAACCTCCCTTGCTGGCCCTCGCACAGCCCCACTCGCACTGGGGCTGCGGGCTCGCCCAGCCGAGCAAGGGCTCAACGTAGCGCCTTACGTCACTCTCGGCCAAAATCAGCCCTCACGCTCCAAACTGCAAACGTCGAGCCCCTGCTCCCAGGCCAAAGGTGCCAGCCCCAAAACGCGTGCCTGCCCTCGAACCTCCCTTGCTGGCCCTCGCACAGCCCCACTCGCACTGGGGCTGCGGGCTCGCCCAGCCGAGCAAGGGCTCAACGTAGCGCCTTACGTCACTCTCGGCCAAAATCAGCCCTCACGCTCCAAACTGCAAACGTCGAGCCCCTGCTCCCAGGCCAAAGGTGCCAGCCCCAAAACGCGTGCCTGCCCTCGAACCTCCCTTGCTGGCCCTCGCACAGCCCCACTCGCACTGGGGCTGCGGGCTCGCCCAGCCGAGCAAGGGCTCAACGTAGCGCCTTACGTCACTCTCGGCCAAAATCAGCCCTCACGCTCCAAACTGCAAACGTCGAGCCCCTGCTCCCAGGCCAAAGGTGCCAGCCCCAAAACGCGTGCCTGCCCTCGAACCTCCCTTGCTGGCCCTCGCACAGCCCCACTCGCACTGGGGCTGCGGGCTCGCCCAGCCGAGCAAGGGCTCAACGTAGCGCCTTACGTCACTCTCGGCCAAAATCAGCCCTCACGCTCCAAACTGCAAACGTCGAGCCCCTGCTCCCAGGCCAAAGGTGCCAGCCCCAAAACGCGTGCCTGCCCTCGAACCTCCCTTGCTGGCCCTCGCACAGCCCCACTCGCACTGGGGCTGCGGGCTCGCCCAGCCGAGCAAGGGCTCAACGTAGCGCCTTACGTCACTCTCGGCCAAAATCAGCCCTCACGCTCCAAACTGCAAACGTCGAGCCCCTGCTCCCAGGCCAAAGGTGCCAGCCCCAAAACGCGTGCCTGCCCTCGAACCTCCCTTGCTGGCCCTCGCACAGCCCCACTCGCACTGGGGCTGCGGGCTCGCCCAGCCGAGCAAGGGCTCAACGTAGCGCCTTACGTCACTCTCGGCCAAAATCAGCCCTCACGCTCCAAACTGCAAACGTCGAGCCCCTGCTCCCAGGCCAAAGGTGCCAGCCCCAAAACGCGTGCCTGCCCTCGAACCTCCCTTGCTGGCCCTCGCACAGCCCCACTCGCACTGGGGCTGCGGGCTCGCCCAGCCGAGCAAGGGCTCAACGTAGCGCCTTACGTCACTCTCGGCCAAAATCAGCCCTCACGCTCCAAACTGCAAACGTCGAGCCCCTGCTCCCAGGCCAAAGGTGCCAGCCCCAAAACGCGTGCCTGCCCTCGAACCTCCCTTGCTGGCCCTCGCACAGCCCCACTCGCACTGGGGCTGCGGGCTCGCCCAGCCGAGCAAGGGCTCAACGTAGCGCCTTACGTCACTCTCGGCCAAAATCAGCCCTCACGCTCCAAACTGCAAACGTCGAGCCCCTGCTCCCAGGCCAAAGGTGCCAGCCCCAAAACGCGTGCCTGCCCTCGAACCTCCCTTGCTGGCCCTCGCACAGCCCCACTCGCACTGGGGCTGCGGGCTCGCCCAGCCGAGCAAGGGCTCAACGTAGCGCCTTACGTCACTCTCGGCCAAAATCAGCCCTCACGCTCCAAACTGCAAACGTCGAGCCCCTGCTCCCAGGCCAAAGGTGCCAGCCCCAAAACGCGTGCCTGCCCTCGAACCTCCCTTGCTGGCCCTCGCACAGCCCCACTCGCACTGGGGCTGCGGGCTCGCCCAGCCGAGCAAGGGCTCAACGTAGCGCCTTACGTCACTCTCGGCCAAAATCAGCCCTCACGCTCCAAACTGCAAACGTCGAGCCCCTGCTCCCAGGCCAAAGGTGCCAGCCCCAAAACGCGTGCCTGCCCTCGAACCTCCCTTGCTGGCCCTCGCACAGCCCCACTCGCACTGGGGCTGCGGGCTCGCCCAGCCGAGCAAGGGCTCAACGTAGCGCCTTACGTCACTCTCGGCCAAAATCAGCCCTCACGCTCCAAACTGCAAACGTCGAGCCCCTGCTCCCAGGCCAAAGGTGCCAGCCCCAAAACGCGTGCCTGCCCTCGAACCTCCCTTGCTGGCCCCGCACAGCCCCACTCGCACGGGGGCTGCGGGCTCGCCCAGCCGAGCAAGGGCTCAACGTAGCGCCTTACGTCACTCTCGGCCAAAATCAGCCCTCACGCTCCAAACTGCAAACGTCGAGCCCCTGCTCCCAGGCCAAAGGTGCCAGCCCCAAAACGCGTGCCTGCCCTCGAACCTCCCTTGCTGGCCCTCGCACAGCCCCACTCGCACTGGGGCTGCGGGCTCGCCCAGCCGAGCAAGGGCTCAACGTAGCGCCTTACGTCACTCTCGGCCAAAATCAGCCCTCACGCTCCAAACTGCAAACGTCGAGCCCCTGCTCCCAGGCCAAAGGTGCCAGCCCCAAAACGCGTGCCTGCCCTCGAACCTCCCTTGCTGGCCCTCGCACAGCCCCACTCGCACTGGGGCTGCGGGCTCGCCCAGCCGAGCAAGGGCTCAACGTAGCGCCTTACGTCACTCTCGGCCAAAATCAGCCCTCACGCTCCAAACTGCAAACGTCGAGCCCCTGCTCCCAGGCCAAAGGTGCCAGCCCCAAAACGCGTGCCTGCCCTCGAACCTCCCTTGCTGGCCCTCGCACAGCCCCACTCGCACTGGGGCTGCGGGCTCGCCCAGCCGAGCAAGGGCTCAACGTAGCGCCTTACGTCACTCTCGGCCAAAATCAGCCCTCACGCTCCAAACTGCAAACGTCGAGCCCCTGCTCCCAGGCCAAAGGTGCCAGCCCCAAAACGCGTGCCTGCCCTCGAACCTCCCTTGCTGGCCCTCGCACAGCCCCACTCGCACTGGGGCTGCGGGCTCGCCCAGCCGAGCAAGGGCTCAACGTAGCGCCTTACGTCACTCTCGGCCAAAATCAGCCCTCACGCTCCAAACTGCAAACGTCGAGCCCCTGCTCCCAGGCCAAAGGTGCCAGCCCCAAAACGCGTGCCTGCCCTCGAACCTCCCTTGCTGGCCCTCGCACAGCCCCACTCGCACTGGGGCTGCGGGCTCGCCCAGCCGAGCAAGGGCTCAACGTAGCGCCTTACGTCACTCTCGGCCAAAATCAGCCCTCACGCTCCAAACTGCAAACGTCGAGCCCCTGCTCCCAGGCCAAAGGTGCCAGCCCCAAAACGCGTGCCTGCCCTCGAACCTCCCTTGCTGGCCCTCGCACAGCCCCACTCGCACTGGGGCTGCGGGCTCGCCCAGCCGAGCAAGGGCTCAACGTAGCGCCTTACGTCACTCTCGGCCAAAATCAGCCCTCACGCTCCAAACTGCAAACGTCGAGCCCCTGCTCCCAGGCCAAAGGTGCCAGCCCCAAAACGCGTGCCTGCCCTCGAACCTCCCTTGCTGGCCCTCGCACAGCCCCACTCGCACTGGGGCTGCGGGCTCGCCCAGCCGAGCAAGGGCTCAACGTAGCGCCTTACGTCACTCTCGGCCAAAATCAGCCCTCACGCTCCAAACTGCAAACGTCGAGCCCCTGCTCCCAGGCCAAAGGTGCCAGCCCCAAAACGCGTGCCTGCCCTCGAACCTCCCTTGCTGGCCCTCGCACAGCCCCACTCGCACTGGGGCTGCGGGCTCGCCCAGCCGAGCAAGGGCTCAACGTAGCGCCTTACGTCACTCTCGGCCAAAATCAGCCCTCACGCTCCAAACTGCAAACGTCGAGCCCCTGCTCCCAGGCCAAAGGTGCCAGCCCCAAAACGCGTGCCTGCCCTCGAACCTCCCTTGCTGGCCCTCGCACAGCCCCACTCGCACTGGGGCTGCGGGCTCGCCCAGCCGAGCAAGGGCTCAACGTAGCGCCTTACGTCACTCTCGGCCAAAATCAGCCCTCACGCTCCAAACTGCAAACGTCGAGCCCCTGCTCCCAGGCCAAAGGTGCCAGCCCCAAAACGCGTGCCTGCCCTCGAACCTCCCTTGCTGGCCCTCGCACAGCCCCACTCGCACTGGGGCTGCGGGCTCGCCCAGCCGAGCAAGGGCTCAACGTAGCGCCTTACGTCACTCTCGGCCAAAATCAGCCCTCACGCTCCAAACTGCAAACGTCGAGCCCCTGCTCCCAGGCCAAAGGTGCCAGCCCCAAAACGCGTGCCTGCCCTCGAACCTCCCTTGCTGGCCCTCGCACAGCCCCACTCGCACTGGGGCTGCGGGCTCGCCCAGCCGAGCAAGGGCTCAACGTAGCGCCTTACGTCACTCTCGGCCAAAATCAGCCCTCACGCTCCAAACTGCAAACGTCGAGCCCCTGCTCCCAGGCCAAAGGTGCCAGCCCCAAAACGCGTGCCTGCCCTCGAACCTCCCTTGCTGGCCCTCGCACAGCCCCACTCGCACTGGGGCTGCGGGCTCGCCCAGCCGAGCAAGGGCTCAACGTAGCGCCTTACGTCACTCTCGGCCAAAATCAGCCCTCACGCTCCAAACTGCAAACGTCGAGCCCCTGCTCCCAGGCCAAAGGTGCCAGCCCCAAAACGCGTGCCTGCCCTCGAACCTCCCTTGCTGGCCCTCGCACAGCCCCACTCGCACTGGGGCTGCGGGCTCGCCCAGCCGAGCAAGGGCTCAACGTAGCGCCTTACGTCACTCTCGGCCAAAATCAGCCCTCACGCTCCAAACTGCAAACGTCGAGCCCCTGCTCCCAGGCCAAAGGTGCCAGCCCCAAAACGCGTGCCTGCCCTCGAACCTCCCTTGCTGGCCCTCGCACAGCCCCACTCGCACTGGGGCTGCGGGCTCGCCCAGCCGAGCAAGGGCTCAACGTAGCGCCTTACGTCACTCTCGGCCAAAATCAGCCCTCACGCTCCAAACTGCAAACGTCGAGCCCCTGCTCCCAGGCCAAAGGTGCCAGCCCCAAAACGCGTGCCTGCCCTCGAACCTCCCTTGCTGGCCCTCGCACAGCCCCACTCGCACTGGGGCTGCGGGCTCGCCCAGCCGAGCAAGGGCTCAACGTAGCGCCTTACGTCACTCTCGGCCAAAATCAGCCCTCACGCTCCAAACTGCAAACGTCGAGCCCCTGCTCCCAGGCCAAAGGTGCCAGCCCCAAAACGCGTGCCTGCCCTCGAACCTCCCTTGCTGGCCCTCGCACAGCCCCACTCGCACTGGGGCTGCGGGCTCGCCCAGCCGAGCAAGGGCTCAACGTAGCGCCTTACGTCACTCTCGGCCAAAATCAGCCCTCACGCTCCAAACTGCAAACGTCGAGCCCCTGCTCCCAGGCCAAAGGTGCCAGCCCCAAAACGCGTGCCTGCCCTCGAACCTCCCTTGCTGGCCCTCGCACAGCCCCACTCGCACTGGGGCTGCGGGCTCGCCCAGCCGAGCAAGGGCTCAACGTAGCGCCTTACGTCACTCTCGGCCAAAATCAGCCCTCACGCTCCAAACTGCAAACGTCGAGCCCCTGCTCCCAGGCCAAAGGTGCCAGCCCCAAAACGCGTGCCTGCCCTCGAACCTCCCTTGCTGGCCCTCGCACAGCCCCACTCGCACTGGGGCTGCGGGCTCGCCCAGCCGAGCAAGGGCTCAACGTAGCGCCTTACGTCACTCTCGGCCAAAATCAGCCCTCACGCTCCAAACTGCAAACGTCGAGCCCCTGCTCCCAGGCCAAAGGTGCCAGCCCCAAAACGCGTGCCTGCCCTCGAACCTCCCTTGCTGGCCCTCGCACAGCCCCACTCGCACTGGGGCTGCGGGCTCGCCCAGCCGAGCAAGGGCTCAACGTAGCGCCTTACGTCACTCTCGGCCAAAATCAGCCCTCACGCTCCAAACTGCAAACGTCGAGCCCCTGCTCCCAGGCCAAAGGTGCCAGCCCCAAAACGCGTGCCTGCCCTCGAACCTCCCTTGCTGGCCCTCGCACAGCCCCACTCGCACTGGGGCTGCGGGCTCGCCCAGCCGAGCAAGGGCTCAACGTAGCGCCTTACGTCACTCTCGGCCAAAATCAGCCCTCACGCTCCAAACTGCAAACGTCGAGCCCCTGCTCCCAGGCCAAAGGTGCCAGCCCCAAAACGCGTGCCTGCCCTCGAACCTCCCTTGCTGGCCCTCGCACAGCCCCACTCGCACTGGGGCTGCGGGCTCGCCCAGCCGAGCAAGGGCTCAACGTAGCGCCTTACGTCACTCTCGGCCAAAATCAGCCCTCACGCTCCAAACTGCAAACGTCGAGCCCCTGCTCCCAGGCCAAAGGTGCCAGCCCCAAAACGCGTGCCTGCCCTCGAACCTCCCTTGCTGGCCCTCGCACAGCCCCACTCGCACTGGGGCTGCGGGCTCGCCCAGCCGAGCAAGGGCTCAACGTAGCGCCTTACGTCACTCTCGGCCAAAATCAGCCCTCACGCTCCAAACTGCAAACGTCGAGCCCCTGCTCCCAGGCCAAAGGTGCCAGCCCCAAAACGCGTGCCTGCCCTCGAACCTCCCTTGCTGGCCCTCGCACAGCCCCACTCGCACTGGGGCTGCGGGCTCGCCCAGCCGAGCAAGGGCTCAACGTAGCGCCTTACGTCACTCTCGGCCAAAATCAGCCCTCACGCTCCAAACTGCAAACGTCGAGCCCCTGCTCCCAGGCCAAAGGTGCCAGCCCCAAAACGCGTGCCTGCCCTCGAACCTCCCTTGCTGGCCCTCGCACAGCCCCACTCGCACTGGGGCTGCGGGCTCGCCCAGCCGAGCAAGGGCTCAACGTAGCGCCTTACGTCACTCTCGGCCAAAATCAGCCCTCACGCTCCAAACTGCAAACGTCGAGCCCCTGCTCCCAGGCCAAAGGTGCCAGCCCCAAAACGCGTGCCTGCCCTCGAACCTCCCTTGCTGGCCCTCGCACAGCCCCACTCGCACTGGGGCTGCGGGCTCGCCCAGCCGAGCAAGGGCTCAACGTAGCGCCTTACGTCACTCTCGGCCAAAATCAGCCCTCACGCTCCAAACTGCAAACGTCGAGCCCCTGCTCCCAGGCCAAAGGTGCCAGCCCCAAAACGCGTGCCTGCCCTCGAACCTCCCTTGCTGGCCCTCGCACAGCCCCACTCGCACTGGGGCTGCGGGCTCGCCCAGCCGAGCAAGGGCTCAACGTAGCGCCTTACGTCACTCTCGGCCAAAATCAGCCCTCACGCTCCAAACTGCAAACGTCGAGCCCCTGCTCCCAGGCCAAAGGTGCCAGCCCCAAAACGCGTGCCTGCCCTCGAACCTCCCTTGCTGGCCCTCGCACAGCCCCACTCGCACTGGGGCTGCGGGCTCGCCCAGCCGAGCAAGGGCTCAACGTAGCGCCTTACGTCACTCTCGGCCAAAATCAGCCCTCACGCTCCAAACTGCAAACGTCGAGCCCCTGCTCCCAGGCCAAAGGTGCCAGCCCCAAAACGCGTGCCTGCCCTCGAACCTCCCTTGCTGGCCCTCGCACAGCCCCACTCGCACTGGGGCTGCGGGCTCGCCCAGCCGAGCAAGGGCTCAACGTAGCGCCTTACGTCACTCTCGGCCAAAATCAGCCCTCACGCTCCAAACTGCAAACGTCGAGCCCCTGCTCCCAGGCCAAAGGTGCCAGCCCCAAAACGCGTGCCTGCCCTCGAACCTCCCTTGCTGGCCCTCGCACAGCCCCACTCGCACTGGGGCTGCGGGCTCGCCCAGCCGAGCAAGGGCTCAACGTAGCGCCTTACGTCACTCTCGGCCAAAATCAGCCCTCACGCTCCAAACTGCAAACGTCGAGCCCCTGCTCCCAGGCCAAAGGTGCCAGCCCCAAAACGCGTGCCTGCCCTCGAACCTCCCTTGCTGGCCCTCGCACAGCCCCACTCGCACTGGGGCTGCGGGCTCGCCCAGCCGAGCAAGGGCTCAACGTAGCGCCTTACGTCACTCTCGGCCAAAATCAGCCCTCACGCTCCAAACTGCAAACGTCGAGCCCCTGCTCCCAGGCCAAAGGTGCCAGCCCCAAAACGCGTGCCTGCCCTCGAACCTCCCTTGCTGGCCCTCGCACAGCCCCACTCGCACTGGGGCTGCGGGCTCGCCCAGCCGAGCAAGGGCTCAACGTAGCGCCTTACGTCACTCTCGGCCAAAATCAGCCCTCACGCTCCAAACTGCAAACGTCGAGCCCCTGCTCCCAGGCCAAAGGTGCCAGCCCCAAAACGCGTGCCTGCCCTCGAACCTCCCTTGCTGGCCCTCGCACAGCCCCACTCGCACTGGGGCTGCGGGCTCGCCCAGCCGAGCAAGGGCTCAACGTAGCGCCTTACGTCACTCTCGGCCAAAATCAGCCCTCACGCTCCAAACTGCAAACGTCGAGCCCCTGCTCCCAGGCCAAAGGTGCCAGCCCCAAAACGCGTGCCTGCCCTCGAACCTCCCTTGCTGGCCCTCGCACAGCCCCACTCGCACTGGGGCTGCGGGCTCGCCCAGCCGAGCAAGGGCTCAACGTAGCGCCTTACGTCACTCTCGGCCAAAATCAGCCCTCACGCTCCAAACTGCAAACGTCGAGCCCCTGCTCCCAGGCCAAAGGTGCCAGCCCCAAAACGCGTGCCTGCCCTCGAACCTCCCTTGCTGGCCCTCGCACAGCCCCACTCGCACTGGGGCTGCGGGCTCGCCCAGCCGAGCAAGGGCTCAACGTAGCGCCTTACGTCACTCTCGGCCAAAATCAGCCCTCACGCTCCAAACTGCAAACGTCGAGCCCCTGCTCCCAGGCCAAAGGTGCCAGCCCCAAAACGCGTGCCTGCCCTCGAACCTCCCTTGCTGGCCCTCGCACAGCCCCACTCGCACTGGGGCTGCGGGCTCGCCCAGCCGAGCAAGGGCTCAACGTAGCGCCTTACGTCACTCTCGGCCAAAATCAGCCCTCACGCTCCAAACTGCAAACGTCGAGCCCCTGCTCCCAGGCCAAAGGTGCCAGCCCCAAAACGCGTGCCTGCCCTCGAACCTCCCTTGCTGGCCCTCGCACAGCCCCACTCGCACTGGGGCTGCGGGCTCGCCCAGCCGAGCAAGGGCTCAACGTAGCGCCTTACGTCACTCTCGGCCAAAATCAGCCCTCACGCTCCAAACTGCAAACGTCGAGCCCCTGCTCCCAGGCCAAAGGTGCCAGCCCCAAAACGCGTGCCTGCCCTCGAACCTCCCTTGCTGGCCCTCGCACAGCCCCACTCGCACTGGGGCTGCGGGCTCGCCCAGCCGAGCAAGGGCTCAACGTAGCGCCTTACGTCACTCTCGGCCAAAATCAGCCCTCACGCTCCAAACTGCAAACGTCGAGCCCCTGCTCCCAGGCCAAAGGTGCCAGCCCCAAAACGCGTGCCTGCCCTCGAACCTCCCTTGCTGGCCCTCGCACAGCCCCACTCGCACTGGGGCTGCGGGCTCGCCCAGCCGAGCAAGGGCTCAACGTAGCGCCTTACGTCACTCTCGGCCAAAATCAGCCCTCACGCTCCAAACTGCAAACGTCGAGCCCCTGCTCCCAGGCCAAAGGTGCCAGCCCCAAAACGCGTGCCTGCCCTCGAACCTCCCTTGCTGGCCCCGCACAGCCCCACTCGCACTGGGGCTGCGGGCTCGCCCAGCCGAGCAAGGGCTCAACGTAGCGCCTTACGTCACTCTCGGCCAAAATCAGCCCTCACGCTCCAAACTGCAAACGTCGAGCCCCTGCTCCCAGGCCAAAGGTGCCAGCCCCAAAACGCGTGCCTGCCCTCGAACCTCCCTTGCTGGCCCTCGCACAGCCCCACTCGCACTGGGGCTGCGGGCTCGCCCAGCCGAGCAAGGGCTCAACGTAGCGCCTTACGTCACTCTCGGCCAAAATCAGCCCTCACGCTCCAAACTGCAAACGTCGAGCCCCTGCTCCCAGGCCAAAGGTGCCAGCCCCAAAACGCGTGCCTGCCCTCGAACCTCCCTTGCTGGCCCTCGCACAGCCCCACTCGCACTGGGGCTGCGGGCTCGCCCAGCCGAGCAAGGGCTCAACGTAGCGCCTTACGTCACTCTCGGCCAAAATCAGCCCTCACGCTCCAAACTGCAAACGTCGAGCCCCTGCTCCCAGGCCAAAGGTGCCAGCCCCAAAACGCGTGCCTGCCCTCGAACCTCCCTTGCTGGCCCTCGCACAGCCCCACTCGCACTGGGGCTGCGGGCTCGCCCAGCCGAGCAAGGGCTCAACGTAGCGCCTTACCTCACTCTCGGCCAAAATCAGCCCTCACGCTCCAAACTGCAAACGTCGAGCCCCTGCTCCCAGGCCAAAGGTGCCAGCCCCAAAACGCGTGCCTGCCCTCGAACCTCCCTTGCTGGCCCTCGCACAGCCCCACTCGCACTGGGGCTGCGGGCTCGCCCAGCCGAGCAAGGGCTCAACGTAGCGCCTTACGTCACTCTCGGCCAAAATCAGCCCTCACGCTCCAAACTGCAAACGTCGAGCCCCTGCTCCCAGGCCAAAGGTGCCAGCCCCAAAACGCGTGCCTGCCCTCGAACCTCCCTTGCTGGCCCTCGCACAGCCCCACTCGCACTGGGGCTGCGGGCTCGCCCAGCCGAGCAAGGGCTCAACGTAGCGCCTTACGTCACTCTCGGCCAAAATCAGCCCTCACGCTCCAAACTGCAAACGTCGAGCCCCTGCTCCCAGGCCAAAGGTGCCAGCCCCAAAACGCGTGCCTGCCCTCGAACCTCCCTTGCTGGCCCTCGCACAGCCCCACTCGCACTGGGGCTGCGGGCTCGCCCAGCCGAGCAAGGGCTCAACGTAGCGCCTTACGTCACTCTCGGCCAAAATCAGCCCTCACGCTCCAAACTGCAAACGTCGAGCCCCTGCTCCCAGGCCAAAGGTGCCAGCCCCAAAACGCGTGCCTGCCCTCGAACCTCCCTTGCTGGCCCTCGCACAGCCCCACTCGCACTGGGGCTGCGGGCTCGCCCAGCCGAGCAAGGGCTCAACGTAGCGCCTTACGTCACTCTCGGCCAAAATCAGCCCTCACGCTCCAAACTGCAAACGTCGAGCCCCTGCTCCCAGGCCAAAGGTGCCAGCCCCAAAACGCGTGCCTGCCCTCGAACCTCCCTTGCTGGCCCTCGCACAGCCCCACTCGCACTGGGGCTGCGGGCTCGCCCAGCCGAGCAAGGGCTCAACGTAGCGCCTTACGTCACTCTCGGCCAAAATCAGCCCTCACGCTCCAAACTGCAAACGTCGAGCCCCTGCTCCCAGGCCAAAGGTGCCAGCCCCAAAACGCGTGCCTGCCCTCGAACCTCCCTTGCTGGCCCTCGCACAGCCCCACTCGCACTGGGGCTGCGGGCTCGCCCAGCCGAGCAAGGGCTCAACGTAGCGCCTTACGTCACTCTCGGCCAAAATCAGCCCTCACGCTCCAAACTGCAAACGTCGAGCCCCTGCTCCCAGGCCAAAGGTGCCAGCCCCAAAACGCGTGCCTGCCCTCGAACCTCCCTTGCTGGCCCTCGCACAGCCCCACTCGCACTGGGGCTGCGGGCTCGCCCAGCCGAGCAAGGGCTCAACGTAGCGCCTTACGTCACTCTCGGCCAAAATCAGCCCTCACGCTCCAAACTGCAAACGTCGAGCCCCTGCTCCCAGGCCAAAGGTGCCAGCCCCAAAACGCGTGCCTGCCCTCGAACCTCCCTTGCTGGCCCTCGCACAGCCCCACTCGCACTGGGGCTGCGGGCTCGCCCAGCCGAGCAAGGGCTCAACGTAGCGCCTTACGTCACTCTCGGCCAAAATCAGCCCTCACGCTCCAAACTGCAAACGTCGAGCCCCTGCTCCCAGGCCAAAGGTGCCAGCCCCAAAACGCGTGCCTGCCCTCGAACCTCCCTTGCTGGCCCTCGCACAGCCCCACTCGCACTGGGGCTGCGGGCTCGCCCAGCCGAGCAAGGGCTCAACGTAGCGCCTTACGTCACTCTCGGCCAAAATCAGCCCTCACGCTCCAAACTGCAAACGTCGAGCCCCTGCTCCCAGGCCAAAGGTGCCAGCCCCAAAACGCGTGCCTGCCCTCGAACCTCCCTTGCTGGCCCTCGCACAGCCCCACTCGCACTGGGGCTGCGGGCTCGCCCAGCCGAGCAAGGGCTCAACGTAGCGCCTTACGTCACTCTCGGCCAAAATCAGCCCTCACGCTCCAAACTGCAAACGTCGAGCCCCTGCTCCCAGGCCAAAGGTGCCAGCCCCAAAACGCGTGCCTGCCCTCGAACCTCCCTTGCTGGCCCTCGCACAGCCCCACTCGCACTGGGGCTGCGGGCTCGCCCAGCCGAGCAAGGGCTCAACGTAGCGCCTTACGTCACTCTCGGCCAAAATCAGCCCTCACGCTCCAAACTGCAAACGTCGAGCCCCTGCTCCCAGGCCAAAGGTGCCAGCCCCAAAACGCGTGCCTGCCCTCGAACCTCCCTTGCTGGCCCTCGCACAGCCCCACTCGCACTGGGGCTGCGGGCTCGCCCAGCCGAGCAAGGGCTCAACGTAGCGCCTTACGTCACTCTCGGCCAAAATCAGCCCTCACGCTCCAAACTGCAAACGTCGAGCCCCTGCTCCCAGGCCAAAGGTGCCAGCCCCAAAACGCGTGCCTGCCCTCGAACCTCCCTTGCTGGCCCTCGCACAGCCCCACTCGCACTGGGGCTGCGGGCTCGCCCAGCCGAGCAAGGGCTCAACGTAGCGCCTTACGTCACTCTCGGCCAAAATCAGCCCTCACGCTCCAAACTGCAAACGTCGAGCCCCTGCTCCCAGGCCAAAGGTGCCAGCCCCAAAACGCGTGCCTGCCCTCGAACCTCCCTTGCTGGCCCTCGCACAGCCCCACTCGCACTGGGGCTGCGGGCTCGCCCAGCCGAGCAAGGGCTCAACGTAGCGCCTTACGTCACTCTCGGCCAAAATCAGCCCTCACGCTCCAAACTGCAAACGTCGAGCCCCTGCTCCCAGGCCAAAGGTGCCAGCCCCAAAACGCGTGCCTGCCCTCGAACCTCCCTTGCTGGCCCTCGCACAGCCCCACTCGCACTGGGGCTGCGGGCTCGCCCAGCCGAGCAAGGGCTCAACGTAGCGCCTTACGTCACTCTCGGCCAAAATCAGCCCTCACGCTCCAAACTGCAAACGTCGAGCCCCTGCTCCCAGGCCAAAGGTGCCAGCCCCAAAACGCGTGCCTGCCCTCGAACCTCCCTTGCTGGCCCTCGCACAGCCCCACTCGCACTGGGGCTGCGGGCTCGCCCAGCCGAGCAAGGGCTCAACGTAGCGCCTTACGTCACTCTCGGCCAAAATCAGCCCTCACGCTCCAAACTGCAAACGTCGAGCCCCTGCTCCCAGGCCAAAGGTGCCAGCCCCAAAACGCGTGCCTGCCCTCGAACCTCCCTTGCTGGCCCTCGCACAGCCCCACTCGCACTGGGGCTGCGGGCTCGCCCAGCCGAGCAAGGGCTCAACGTAGCGCCTTACGTCACTCTCGGCCAAAATCAGCCCTCACGCTCCAAACTGCAAACGTCGAGCCCCTGCTCCCAGGCCAAAGGTGCCAGCCCCAAAACGCGTGCCTGCCCTCGAACCTCCCTTGCTGGCCCTCGCACAGCCCCACTCGCACTGGGGCTGCGGGCTCGCCCAGCCGAGCAAGGGCTCAACGTAGCGCCTTACGTCACTCTCGGCCAAAATCAGCCCTCACGCTCCAAACTGCAAACGTCGAGCCCCTGCTCCCAGGCCAAAGGTGCCAGCCCCAAAACGCGTGCCTGCCCTCGAACCTCCCTTGCTGGCCCTCGCACAGCCCCACTCGCACTGGGGCTGCGGGCTCGCCCAGCCGAGCAAGGGCTCAACGTAGCGCCTTACGTCACTCTCGGCCAAAATCAGCCCTCACGCTCCAAACTGCAAACGTCGAGCCCCTGCTCCCAGGCCAAAGGTGCCAGCCCCAAAACGCGTGCCTGCCCTCGAACCTCCCTTGCTGGCCCTCGCACAGCCCCACTCGCACTGGGGCTGCGGGCTCGCCCAGCCGAGCAAGGGCTCAACGTAGCGCCTTACGTCACTCTCGGCCAAAATCAGCCCTCACGCTCCAAACTGCAAACGTCGAGCCCCTGCTCCCAGGCCAAAGGTGCCAGCCCCAAAACGCGTGCCTGCCCTCGAACCTCCCTTGCTGGCCCTCGCACAGCCCCACTCGCACTGGGGCTGCGGGCTCGCCCAGCCGAGCAAGGGCTCAACGAAGCGCCTTACGTCACTCTCGGCCAAAATCAGCCCTCACGCTCCAAACTGCAAACGTCGAGCCCCTGCTCCCAGGCCAAAGGTGCCAGCCCCAAAACGCGTGCCTGCCCTCGAACCTCCCTTGCTGGCCCTCGCACAGCCCCACTCGCACTGGGGCTGCGGGCTCGCCCAGCCGAGCAAGGGCTCAACGTAGCGCCTTACGTCACTCTCGGCCAAAATCAGCCCTCACGCTCCAAACTGCAAACGTCGAGCCCCTGCTCCCAGGCCAAAGGTGCCAGCCCCAAAACGCGTGCCTGCCCTCGAACCTCCCTTGCTGGCCCTCGCACAGCCCCACTCGCACTGGGGCTGCGGGCTCGCCCAGCCGAGCAAGGGCTCAACGTAGCGCCTTACGTCACTCTCGGCCAAAATCAGCCCTCACGCTCCAAACTGCAAACGTCGAGCCCCTGCTCCCAGGCCAAAGGTGCCAGCCCCAAAACGCGTGCCTGCCCTCGAACCTCCCTTGCTGGCCCTCGCACAGCCCCACTCGCACTGGGGCTGCGGGCTCGCCCAGCCGAGCAAGGGCTCAACGTAGCGCCTTACGTCACTCTCGGCCAAAATCAGCCCTCACGCTCCAAACTGCAAACGTCGAGCCCCTGCTCCCAGGCCAAAGGTGCCAGCCCCAAAACGCGTGCCTGCCCTCGAACCTCCCTTGCTGGCCCTCGCACAGCCCCACTCGCACTGGGGCTGCGGGCTCGCCCAGCCGAGCAAGGGCTCAACGTAGCGCCTTACGTCACTCTCGGCCAAAATCAGCCCTCACGCTCCAAACTGCAAACGTCGAGCCCCTGCTCCCAGGCCAAAGGTGCCAGCCCCAAAACGCGTGCCTGCCCTCGAACCTCCCTTGCTGGCCCTTGCACAGCCCCACTCGCACTGGGGCTGCGGGCTCGCCCAGCCGAGCAAGGGCTCAACGTAGCGCCTTACGTCACTCTCGGCCAAAATCAGCCCTCACGCTCCAAACTGCAAACGTCGAGCCCCTGCTCCCAGGCCAAAGGTGCCAGCCCCAAAACGCGTGCCTGCCCTCGAACCTCCCTTGCTGGCCCTCGCACAGCCCCACTCGCACTGGGGCTGCGGGCTCGCCCAGCCGAGCAAGGGCTCAACGTAGCGCCTTACGTCACTCTCGGCCAAAATCAGCCCTCACGCTCCAAACTGCAAACGTCGAGCCCCTGCTCCCAGGCCAAAGGTGCCAGCCCCAAAACGCGTGCCTGCCCTCGAACCTCCCTTGCTGGCCCTCGCACAGCCCCACTCGCACTGGGGCTGCGGGCTCGCCCAGCCGAGCAAGGGCTCAACGTAGCGCCTTACGTCACTCTCGGCCAAAATCAGCCCTCACGCTCCAAACTGCAAACGTCGAGCCCCTGCTCCCAGGCCAAAGGTGCCAGCCCCAAAACGCGTGCCTGCCCTCGAACCTCCCTTGCTGGCCCTCGCACAGCCCCACTCGCACTGGGGCTGCGGGCTCGCCCAGCCGAGCAAGGGCTCAACGTAGCGCCTTACGTCACTCTCGGCCAAAATCAGCCCTCACGCTCCAAACTGCAAACGTCGAGCCCCTGCTCCCAGGCCAAAGGTGCCAGCCCCAAAACGCGTGCCTGCCCTCGAACCTCCCTTGCTGGCCCTCGCACAGCCCCACTCGCACTGGGGCTGCGGGCTCGCCCAGCCGAGCAAGGGCTCAACGTAGCGCCTTACGTCACTCTCGGCCAAAATCAGCCCTCACGCTCCAAACTGCAAACGTCGAGCCCCTGCTCCCAGGCCAAAGGTGCCAGCCCCAAAACGCGTGCCTGCCCTCGAACCTCCCTTGCTGGCCCTCGCACAGCCCCACTCGCACTGGGGCTGCGGGCTCGCCCAGCCGAGCAAGGGCTCAACGTAGCGCCTTACGTCACTCTCGGCCAAAATCAGCCCTCACGCTCCAAACTGCAAACGTCGAGCCCCTGCTCCCAGGCCAAAGGTGCCAGCCCCAAAACGCGTGCCTGCCCTCGAACCTCCCTTGCTGGCCCTCGCACAGCCCCACTCGCACTGGGGCTGCGGGCTCGCCCAGCCGAGCAAGGGCTCAACGTAGCGCCTTACGTCACTCTCGGCCAAAATCAGCCCTCACGCTCCAAACTGCAAACGTCGAGCCCCTGCTCCCAGGCCAAAGGTGCCAGCCCCAAAACGCGTGCCTGCCCTCGAACCTCCCTTGCTGGCCCTCGCACAGCCCCACTCGCACTGGGGCTGCGGGCTCGCCCAGCCGAGCAAGGGCTCAACGTAGCGCCTTACGTCACTCTCGGCCAAAATCAGCCCTCACGCTCCAAACTGCAAACGTCGAGCCCCTGCTCCCAGGCCAAAGGTGCCAGCCCCAAAACGCGTGCCTGCCCTCGAACCTCCCTTGCTGGCCCTCGCACAGCCCCACTCGCACTGGGGCTGCGGGCTCGCCCAGCCGAGCAAGGGCTCAACGTAGCGCCTTACGTCACTCTCGGCCAAAATCAGCCCTCACGCTCCAAACTGCAAACGTCGAGCCCCTGCTCCCAGGCCAAAGGTGCCAGCCCCAAAACGCGTGCCTGCCCTCGAACCTCCCTTGCTGGCCCTCGCACAGCCCCACTCGCACTGGGGCTGCGGGCTCGCCCAGCCGAGCAAGGGCTCAACGTAGCGCCTTACGTCACTCTCGGCCAAAATCAGCCCTCACGCTCCAAACTGCAAACGTCGAGCCCCTGCTCCCAGGCCAAAGGTGCCAGCCCCAAAACGCGTGCCTGCCCTCGAACCTCCCTTGCTGGCCCCCGCACAGCCCCACTCGCACTGGGGCTGCGGGCTCGCCCAGCCGAGCAAGGGCTCAACGTAGCGCCTTACGTCACTCTCGGCCAAAATCAGCCCTCACGCTCCAAACTGCAAACGTCGAGCCCCTGCTCCCAGGCCAAAGGTGCCAGCCCCAAAACGCGTGCCTGCCCTCGAACCTCCCTTGCTGGCCCTCGCACAGCCCCACTCGCACTGGGGCTGCGGGCTCGCCCAGCCGAGCAAGGGCTCAACGTAGCGCCTTACCTCACTCTCGGCCAAAATCAGCCCTCACGCTCCAAACTGCAAACGTCGAGCCCCTGCTCCCAGGCCAAAGGTGCCAGCCCCAAAACGCGTGCCTGCCCTCGAACCTCCCTTGCTGGCCCTCGCACAGCCCCACTCGCACTGGGGCTGCGGGCTCGCCCAGCCGAGCAAGGGCTCAACGTAGCGCCTTACGTCACTCTCGGCCAAAATCAGCCCTCACGCTCCAAACTGCAAACGTCGAGCCCCTGCTCCCAGGCCAAAGGTGCCAGCCCCAAAACGCGTGCCTGCCCTCGAACCTCCCTTGCTGGCCCTCGCACAGCCCCACTCGCACTGGGGCTGCGGGCTCGCCCAGCCGAGCAAGGGCTCAACGTAGCGCCTTACGTCACTCTCGGCCAAAATCAGCCCTCACGCTCCAAACTGCAAACGTCGAGCCCCTGCTCCCAGGCCAAAGGTGCCAGCCCCAAAATGCGTGCCTGCCCTCGAACCTCCCTTGCTGGCCCTCGCACAGCCCCACTCGCACTGGGGCTGCGGGCTCGCCCAGCCGAGCAAGGGCTCAACGTAGCGCCTTACGTCACTCTCGGCCAAAATCAGCCCTCACGCTCCAAACTGCAAACGTCGAGCCCCTGCTCCCAGGCCAAAGGTGCCAGCCCCAAAACGCGTGCCTGCCCTCGAACCTCCCTTGCTGGCCCTCGCACAGCCCCACTCGCACTGGGGCTGCGGGCTCGCCCAGCCGAGCAAGGGCTCAACGTAGCGCCTTACGTCACTCTCGGCCAAAATCAGCCCTCACGCTCCAAACTGCAAACGTCGAGCCCCTGCTCCCAGGCCAAAGGTGCCAGCCCCAAAACGCGTGCCTGCCCTCGAACCTCCCTTGCTGGCCCTCGCACAGCCCCACTCGCACTGGGGCTGCGGGCTCGCCCAGCCGAGCAAGGGCTCAACGTAGCGCCTTACGTCACTCTCGGCCAAAATCAGCCCTCACGCTCCAAACTGCAAACGTCGAGCCCCTGCTCCCAGGCCAAAGGTGCCAGCCCCAAAACGCGTGCCTGCCCTCGAACCTCCCTTGCTGGCCCTCGCACAGCCCCACTCGCACCGGGGCTGCGGGCTCGCCCAGCCGAGCAAGGGCTCAACGTAGCGCCTTACGTCACTCTCGGCCAAAATCAGCCCTCACGCTCCAAACTGCAAACGTCGAGCCCCTGCTCCCAGGCCAAAGGTGCCAGCCCCAAAACGCGTGCCTGCCCTCGAACCTCCCTTGCTGGCCCTCGCACAGCCCCACTCGCACTGGGGCTGCGGGCTCGCCCAGCCGAGCAAGGGCTCAACGTAGCGCCTTACGTCACTCTCGGCCAAAATCAGCCCTCACGCTCCAAACTGCAAACGTCGAGCCCCTGCTCCCAGGCCAAAGGTGCCAGCCCCAAAACGCGTGCCTGCCCTCGAACCTCCCTTGCTGGCCCTCGCACAGCCCCACTCGCACTGGGGCTGCGGGCTCGCCCAGCCGAGCAAGGGCTCAACGTAGCGCCTTACGTCACTCTCGGCCAAAATCAGCCCTCACGCTCCAAACTGCAAACGTCGAGCCCCTGCTCCCAGGCCAAAGGTGCCAGCCCCAAAACGCGTGCCTGCCCTCGAACCTCCCTTGCTGGCCCTCGCACAGCCCCACTCGCACTGGGGCTGCGGGCTCGCCCAGCCGAGCAAGGGCTCAACGTAGCGCCTTACGTCACTCTCGGCCAAAATCAGCCCTCACGCTCCAAACTGCAAACGTCGAGCCCCTGCTCCCAGGCCAAAGGTGCCAGCCCCAAAACGCGTGCCTGCCCTCGAACCTCCCTTGCTGGCCCTCGCACAGCCCCACTCGCACTGGGGCTGCGGGCTCGCCCAGCCGAGCAAGGGCTCAACGTAGCGCCTTACGTCACTCTCGGCCAAAATCAGCCCTCACGCTCCAAACTGCAAACGTCGAGCCCCTGCTCCCAGGCCAAAGGTGCCAGCCCCAAAACGCGTGCCTGCCCTCGAACCTCCCTTGCTGGCCCTCGCACAGCCCCACTCGCACTGGGGCTGCGGGCTCGCCCAGCCGAGCAAGGGCTCAACGTAGCGCCTTACGTCACTCTCGGCCAAAATCAGCCCTCACGCTCCAAACTGCAAACGTCGAGCCCCTGCTCCCAGGCCAAAGGTGCCAGCCCCAAAACGCGTGCCTGCCCTCGAACCTCCCTTGCTGGCCCTCGCACAGCCCCACTCGCACTGGGGCTGCGGGCTCGCCCAGCCGAGCAAGGGCTCAACGTAGCGCCTTACGTCACTCTCGGCCAAAATCAGCCCTCACGCTCCAAACTGCAAACGTCGAGCCCCTGCTCCCAGGCCAAAGGTGCCAGCCCCAAAACGCGTGCCTGCCCTCGAACCTCCCTTGCTGGCCCTCGCACAGCCCCACTCGCACTGGGGCTGCGGGCTCGCCCAGCCGAGCAAGGGCTCAACGTAGCGCCTTACGTCACTCTCGGCCAAAATCAGCCCTCACGCTCCAAACTGCAAACGTCGAGCCCCTGCTCCCAGGCCAAAGGTGCCAGCCCCAAAACGCGTGCCTGCCCTCGAACCTCCCTTGCTGGCCCTCGCACAGCCCCACTCGCACTGGGGCTGCGGGCTCGCCCAGCCGAGCAAGGGCTCAACGTAGCGCCTTACGTCACTCTCGGCCAAAATCAGCCCTCACGCTCCAAACTGCAAACGTCGAGCCCCTGCTCCCAGGCCAAAGGTGCCAGCCCCAAAACGCGTGCCTGCCCTCGAACCTCCCTTGCTGGCCCTCGCACAGCCCCACTCGCACTGGGGCTGCGGGCTCGCCCAGCCGAGCAAGGGCTCAACGTAGCGCCTTACGTCACTCTCGGCCAAAATCAGCCCTCACGCTCCAAACTGCAAACGTCGAGCCCCTGCTCCCAGGCCAAAGGTGCCAGCCCCAAAACGCGTGCCTGCCCTCGAACCTCCCTTGCTGGCCCTCGCACAGCCCCACTCGCACTGGGGCTGCGGGCTCGCCCAGCCGAGCAAGGGCTCAACGTAGCGCCTTACGTCACTCTCGGCCAAAATCAGCCCTCACGCTCCAAACTGCAAACGTCGAGCCCCTGCTCCCAGGCCAAAGGTGCCAGCCCCAAAACGCCTGCCTGCCCTCGAACCTCCCTTGCTGGCCCTCGCACAGCCCCACTCGCACTGGGGCTGCGGGCTCGCCCAGCCGAGCAAGGGCTCAACGTAGCGCCTTACGTCACTCTCGGCCAAAATCAGCCCTCACGCTCCAAACTGCAAACGTCGAGCCCCTGCTCCCAGGCCAAAGGTGCCAGACCCAAAACGCGTGCCTGCCCTCGAACCTCCCTTGCTGGCCCTCGCACAGCCCCACTCGCACTGGGGCTGCGGGCTCGCCCAGCCGAGCAAGGGCTCAACGTAGCGCCTTACGTCACTCTCGGCCAAAATCAGCCCTCACGCTCCAAACTGCAAACGTCGAGCCCCTGCTCCCAGGCCAAAGGTGCCAGCCCCAAAACGCGTGCCTGCCCTCGAACCTCCCTTGCTGGCCCCGCACAGCCCCACTCGCACTGGGGCTGCGGGCTCGCCCAGCCGAGCAAGGGCTCAACGTAGCGCCTTACGTCACTCTCGGCCAAAATCAGCCCTCACGCTCCAAACTGCAAACGTCGAGCCCCTGCTCCCAGGCCAAAGGTGCCAGCCCCAAAACGCGTGCCTGCCCTCGAACCTCCCTTGCTGGCCCTCGCACAGCCCCACTCGCACTGGGGCTGCGGGCTCGCCCAGCCGAGCAAGGGCTCAACGTAGCGCCTTACGTCACTCTCGGCCAAAATCAGCCCTCACGCTCCAAACTGCAAACGTCGAGCCCCTGCTCCCAGGCCAAAGGTGCCAGCCCCAAAACGCGTGCCTGCCCTCGAACCTCCCTTGCTGGCCCTCGCACAGCCCCACTCGCACTGGGGCTGCGGGCTCGCCCAGCCGAGCAAGGGCTCAACGTAGCGCCTTACGTCACTCTCGGCCAAAATCAGCCCTCACGCTCCAAACTGCAAACGTCGAGCCCCTGCTCCCAGGCCAAAGGTGCCAGCCCCAAAACGCGTGCCTGCCCTCGAACCTCCCTTGCTGGCCCTCGCACAGCCCCACTCGCACTGGGGCTGCGGGCTCGCCCAGCCGAGCAAGGGCTCAACGTAGCGCCTTACGTCACTCTCGGCCAAAATCAGCCCTCACGCTCCAAACTGCAAACGTCGAGCCCCTGCTCCCAGGCCAAAGGTGCCAGACCCAAAACGCGTGCCTGCCCTCGAACCTCCCTTGCTGGCCCTCGCACAGCCCCACTCGCACTGGGGCTGCGGGCTCGCCCAGCCGAGCAAGGGCTCAACGTAGCGCCTTACGTCACTCTCGGCCAAAATCAGCCCTCACGCTCCAAACTGCAAACGTCGAGCCCCTGCTCCCAGGCCAAAGGTGCCAGCCCCAAAACGCGTGCCTGCCCTCGAACCTCCCTTGCTGGCCCTCGCACAGCCCCACTCGCACTGGGGCTGCGGGCTCGCCCAGCCGAGCAAGGGCTCAACGTAGCGCCTTACGTCACTCTCGGCCAAAATCAGCCCTCACGCTCCAAACTGCAAACGTCGAGCCCCTGCTCCCAGGCCAAAGGTGCCAGCCCCAAAACGCGTGCCTGCCCTCGAACCTCCCTTGCTGGCCCTCGCACAGCCCCACTCGCACTGGGGCTGCGGGCTCGCCCAGCCGAGCAAGGGCTCAACGTAGCGCCTTACGTCACTCTAGGCCAAAATCAGCCCTCACGCTCAAAACTGCAAACGTCGAGCCCCTGCTCCCAGGCCAAAGGTGCCAGCCCCAAAACGCGTGCCTGCCCTCGAACCTCCCTTGCTGGCCCTCGCACAGCCCCACTCGCACTGGGGCTGCGGGCTCGCCCAGCCGAGCAAGGGCTCAACGTAGCGCCTTACGTCACTCTCGGCCAAAATCAGCCCTCACGCTCCAAACTGCAAACGTCGAGCCCCTGCTCCCAGGCCAAAGGTGCCAGCCCCAAAACGCGTGCCTGCCCTCGAACCTCCCTTGCTGGCCCTCGCACAGCCCCACTCGCTCTGGGGCTGCGGGCTCGCCCAGCCGAGCAAGGGCTCAACGTAGCGCCTTACGTCACTCTCGGCCAAAATCAGCCCTCACGCTCCAAACTGCAAACGTCGAGCCCCTGCTCCCAGGCCAAAGGTGCCAGCCCCAAAACGCGTGCCTGCCCTCGAACCTCCCTTGCTGGCCCTCGCACAGCCCCACTCGCACTGGGGCTGCGGGCTCGCCCAGCCGAGCAAGGGCTCAACGTAGCGCCTTACGTCACTCTCGGCCAAAATCAGCCCTCACGCTCCAAACTGCAAACGTCGAGCCCCTGCTCCCAGGCCAAAGGTGCCAGACCCAAAACGCGTGCCTGCCCTCGAACCTCCCTTGCTGGCCCTCGCACAGCCCCACTCGCACTGGGGCTGCGGGCTCGCCCAGCCGAGCAAGGGCTCAACGTAGCGCCTTACGTCACTCTCGGCCAAAATCAGCCCTCACGCTCCAAACTGCAAACGTCGAGCCCCTGCTCCCAGGCCAAAGGTGCCAGCCCCAAAACGCGTGCCTGCCCTCGAACCTCCCTTGCTGGCCCTCGCACAGCCCCACTCGCACTGGGGCTGCGGGCTCGCCCAGCCGAGCAAGGGCTCAACGTAGCGCCTTACGTCACTCTCGGCCAAAATCAGCCCTCACGCTCCAAACTGCAAACGTCGAGCCCCTGCTCCCAGGCCAAAGGTGCCAGACCCAAAACGCGTGCCTGCCCTCGAACCTCCCTTGCTGGCCCTCGCACAGCCCCACTCGCACTGGGGCTGCGGGCTCGCCCAGCCGAGCAAGGGCTCAACGTAGCGCCTTACGTCACTCTCGGCCAAAATCAGCCCTCACGCTCCAAACTGCAAACGTCGAGCCCCTGCTCCCTGGCCAAAGGTGCCAGCCCAAAACGCGTGCCTGCCCTCGAACCTCCCTTGCTGGCCCTCGCACAGCCCCACTCGCACTGGGGCTGCGGGCTCGCCCAGCCGAGCAAGGGCTCAACGTAGCGCCTTACGTCACTCTCGGCCAAAATCAGCCCTCACGCTCCAAACTGCAAACGTCGAGCCCCTGCTCCCAGGCCAAAGGTGCCAGCCCGAAACGCGTGCCTGCCCTCGAACCTCCCTTGCTGGCCCTCGCACAGCCCCACTCGCACTGGGGCTGCGGGCTCGCCCAGCCGAGCAAGGGCTCAACGTAGCGCCTTACGTCACTCTCGGCCAAAAACAGCCCTCACGCTCCAAACTGCAAACGTCGAGCCCCTGCTCCCAGGCCAAAGGTGCCAGCCCCAAAACGCGTGCCTGCCCTCGAACCTCCCTTGCTGGCCCTCGCACAGCCCCACTCGCACTGGGGCTGCGGGCTCGCCCAGCCGAGCAAGGGCTCAACGTAGCGCCTTACGTCACTCTCGGCCAAAATCAGCCCTCACGCTCCAAACTGCAAACGTCGAGCCCCTGCTCCCAGGCCAAAGGTGCCAGCCCCAAAACGCGTGCCTGCCCTCGAACCTCCCTTGCTGGCCCTCGCACAGCCCCACTCGCACTGGGGCTGCGGGCTCGCCCAGCCGAGCAAGGGCTCAACGTAGCGCCTTACGTCACTCTCGGCCAAAATCAGCCCTCACGCTCCAAACTGCAAACGTCGAGCCCCTGCTCCCAGGCCAAAGGTGCCAGCCCCAAAACGCGTGCCTGCCCTCGAACCTCCCTTGCTGGCCCTCGCACAGCCCCACTCGCACTGGGGCTGCGGGCTCGCCCAGCCGAGCAAGGGCTCAACGTAGCGCCTTACGTCACTCTCGGCCAAAATCAGCCCTCACGCTCCAAACTGCAAACGTCGAGCCCCTGCTCCCAGGCCAAAGGTGCCAGCCCCAAAACGCGTGCCTGCCCTCGAACCTCCCTTGCTGGCCCTCGCACAGCCCCACTCGCACTGGGGCTGCGGGCTCGCCCAGCCGAGCAAGGGCTCAACGTAGCGCCTTACGTCACTCTCGGCCAAAATCAGCCCTCACGCTCCAAACTGCAAACGTCGAGCCCCTGCTCCCAGGCCAAAGGTGCCAGCCCCAAAACGCGTGCCTGCCCTCGAACCTCCCTTGCTGGCCCTCGCACAGCCCCACTCGCACTGGGGCTGCGGGCTCGCCCAGCCGAGCAAGGGCTCAACGTAGCGCCTTACCTCACTCTCGGCCAAAATCAGCCCTCACGCTCCAAACTGCAAACGTCGAGCCCCTGCTCCCAGGCCAAAGGTGCCAGCCCCAAAACGCGTGCCTGCCCTCGAACCTCCCTTGCTGGCCCTCGCACAGCCCCACTCGCACTGGGGCTGCGGGCTCGCCCAGCCGAGCAAGGGCTCAACGTAGCGCCTTACGTCACTCTCGGCCAAAATCAGCCCTCACGCTCCAAACTGCAAACGTCGAGCCCCTGCTCCCAGGCCAAAGGTGCCAGCCCAAAACGCGTGCCTGCCCTCGAACCTCCCTTGCTGGCCCTCGCACAGCCCCACTCGCACTGGGGCTGCGGGCTCGCCCAGCCGAGCAAGGGCTCAACGTAGCGCCTTACCTCACTCTCGGCCAAAATCAGCCCTCACGCTCCAAACTGCAAACGTCGAGCCCCTGCTCCCAGGCCAAAGGTGCCAGCCCCAAAACGCGTGCCTGCCCTCGAACCTCCCTTGCTGGCCCTCGCACAGCCCCACTCGCACTGGGGCTGCGGGCTCGCCCAGCCGAGCAAGGGCTCAACGTAGCGCCTTACGTCACTCTCGGCCAAAATCAGCCCTCACGCTCCAAACTGCAAACGTCGAGCCCCTGCTCCCAGGCCAAAGGTGCCAGCCCCAAAACGCGTGCCTGCCCTCGAACCTCCCTTGCTGGCCCTCGCACAGCCCCACTCGCACTGGGGCTGCGGGCTCGCCCAGCCGAGCAAGGGCTCAACGTAGCGCCTTACGTCACTCTCGGCCAAAATCAGCCCTCACGCTCCAAACTGCAAACGTCGAGCCCTGCTCCCAGGCCAAAGGTGCCAGCCCCAAAACGCGTGCCTGCCCTCGAACCTCCCTTGCTGGCCCTCGCACAGCCCCACTCGCACTGGGGCTGCGGGCTCGCCCAGCCGAGCAAGGGCTCAACGTAGCGCCTTACGTCACTCTCGGCCAAAATCAGCCCTCACGCTCCAAACTGCAAACGTCGAGCCCCTGCTCCCAGGCCAAAGGTGCCAGCCCCAAAACGCGTGCCTGCCCTCGAACCTCCCTTGCTGGCCCTCGCACAGCCCCACTCGCACTGGGGCTGCGGGCTCGCCCAGCGAGCAAGGGCTCAACGTAGCGCCTTACGTCACTCTCGGCCAAAATCAGCCCTCACGCTCCAAACTGCAAACGTCGAGCCCCTGCTCCCAGGCCAAAGGTGCCAGCCCCAAAACGCGTGCCTGCCCTCGAACCTCCCTTGCTGGCCCTCGCACAGCCCCACTCGCACTGGGGCTGCGGGCTCGCCCAGCCGAGCAAGGGCTCAACGTAGCGCCTTACGTCACTCTCGGCCAAAATCAGCCCTCACGCTCCAAACTGCAAACGTCGAGCCCCTGCTCCCAGGCCAAAGGTGCCAGCCCAAAACGCGTGCCTGCCCTCGAACCTCCCTTGCTGGCCCTCGCACAGCCCCACTCGCACTGGGGCTGCGGGCTCGCCCAGCCGAGCAAGGGCTCAACGTAGCGCCTTACGTCACTCTCGGCCAAAATCAGCCCTCACGCTCCAAACTGCAAACGTCGAGCCCCTGCTCCCAGGCCAAAGGTGCCAGCCCCAAAACGCGTGCCTGCCCTCGAACCTCCCTTGCTGGCCCTCGCACAGCCCCACTCGCACTGGGGCTGCGGGCTCGCCCAGCCGAGCAAGGGCTCAACGTAGCGCCTTACGTCACTCTCGGCCAAAATCAGCCCTCACGCTCCAAACTGCAAACGTCGAGCCCCTGCTCCCAGGCCAAAGGTGCCAGCCCCAAAACGCGTGCCTGCCTCGAACCTCCCTTGCTGGCCCTCGCACAGCCCCACTCGCACTGGGGCTGCGGGCTCGCCCAGCCGAGCAAGGGCTCAACGTAGCGCCTTACGTCACTCTCGGCCAAAATCAGCCCTCACGCTCCAAACTGCAAACGTCGAGCCCCTGCTCCCAGGCCAAAGGTGCCAGCCCCAAAACGCGTGCCTGCCCTCGAACCTCCCTTGCTGGCCCCGCACAGCCCCACTCGCACTGGGGCTGCGGGCTCGCCCAGCCGAGCAAGGGCTCAACGTAGCGCCTTACGTCACTCTCGGCCAAAATCAGCCCTCACGCTCCAAACTGCAAACGTCGAGCCCCTGCTCCCAGGCCAAAGGTGCCAGCCCCAAAACGCGTGCCTGCCCTCGAACCTCCCTTGCTGGCCCCGCACAGCCCCACTCGCACTGGGGCTGCGGGCTCGCCCAGACGAGCAAGGGCTCAACGTAGCGCCTTACGTCACTCTCGGCCAAAATCAGCCCTCACCCTCCAAACTGCAAACGTCGAGCCCCTGCTCCCAGGCCAAAGGTGCCAGCCCCAAAACGCGTGCCTGCCCTCGAACCTCCCTTGCTGGCCCTCGCACAGCCCCACTCGCACTGGGGCTGCGGGCTCGCCCAGCCGAGCAAGGCCTCGACATAGCACCTTACGTCACTCTACCCTCGGCCAAATCAGCCCTCACCCTCAAAACTCCAAACGTCGAGCCCCTGCTCCCAGGCCAAAGGTGCCAGACCCAAAAACGCGTGCCTGGCCTCAAACCTCCCTTGTGGCCCTCGCACAGCCCACTCACACTGGGGCTGCGGGCTCGCCGAGCCGAGCAAGGCCTCGACATAGCACCTTACGTCACTCTACGGCCAAAATCAGCATTCACCCTCAAAACTCCAAACGTCGAGCCCCTGCTCCCAGGCCAAAGGTGCCAGACCCAAAACGCGTGCCTGCCCTCAAACCTCCCTTGCTGGCCCTCGCACAGCCCCACTCGCACTGGGGCTGCGGGCTCGCCGAGCCGAGCAAGGCCTCGACATAGCACCTTACGTCACTCTACCCTCGGCCAAAATCAGCATTCACCCTCAAAACTCCAACGTCGAGCCCCTGCTCCCAGGCCAAAGGTGCCAGACCCAAAACGCGTGCCTGGCCTCAAACCTCCCTTGCTGGCCCTCGCACAGCCCACTCGCACTGGGGCTGCGGGCTCGCCGAGCCGAGCAAGGCCTCGACATAGCACCTTACGTCACTCTACGGCCAAAATCAGCCCTCACCCTCAAAACTCCAAACGTCGAGCCCCTGCTCCCAGGCCAAAGGTGCCAGACCCAAAACGCGTGCCTGGCCTCAAACCTCCCTTGGTGGCCCTCGCACAGCCCCACTCACATTGGGGCTGCGGGCTCGCCGAGCCGAGCAAGGCCTCGACATAGCACCTTACGTCACTCTACCCTCGGCCAAAATCAGCCCTCACCCTCAAAACTCCAAACGTCGAGCCCCTGCTCCCAGGCCAAAGGTGCCAGACCCAAAACGCGTGCCTGCCCTCAAACCTCCCTTGGTGGCCCTCGCACAGCCCCACTCGCACTGGGGCTGCGGGCTCGCCGAGACGAGCAAGGGCTCAACGTAGCGCCTTACGTCACTCTCGGCCAAAATCAGCCCTCACGCTCCAAACTGCAAACGTCGAGCCCCTGCTCCCAGGCCAAAGGTGCCAGCCCCAAAACGCGTGCCTGCCCTCGAACCTCCCTTGCTGGCCCTCGCACAGCCCCACTCGCACTGGGGCTGCGGGCTCGCCCAGCCGAGCAAGGGCTCAACGTAGCGCCTTACGTCACTCTCGGCCAAAATCAGCCCTCACGCTCCAAACTGCAAACGTCGAGCCCCTGCTCCCAGGCCAAAGGTGCCAGACCCAAAACGCGTGCCTGCCCTCGAACCTCCCTTGCTGGCCCCCGCACAGCCCACTCGCACTGGGGCTGCGGGCTCGCCAGCCGAGCAAGGGCTCAACGTAGCGCCTTACGTAACACTCTCGGCCAAAATCAGCCCTCACGCTCCAAACTGCAAACGTCGAGCCCCTGCTCCCAGGCCAAAGGTGCCAGCCCAAACCGCAAACGCGTGCTGCCCTCGAACCTCCCTTGCTGGCCCTCGCACAGCCCCACTCGCACTGGGGCTGCGGGCTCGCCCAGCGAGCAAGGGCTCAATAGCGCCTTACGTCACTCTCGGCCAAATCACCCTCACGCTCAAACTGCAAACGTCGAGCCCCTGCTCCCAGGCAAAGGTGCCAGCCCCAAAACGCGTGCCTGCCCTCAACCTCCTTGCTGGCCCTCGCACAGCCCCACTCGCACTGGGGCTGCGGGCTCGCCCAGCGAGCAAGGGCTCAACGTAGCACCTTACGTCACTCTCGGCCAAAATCAGCCCTCACGCCCAAACTGCAAACGTCGAGCCCCTGCTCCCAGGCCAAAGGTGCCAGCCCCAAAACGCGTGCCTGCCCTCGAACCTCCCTTGCTGGCCCCCGCACAGCCCCACTCGCACTGGGGCTGCGGGCTCGCCCAATGCGAGCAAGTCTCCACGGCAGGCCTTACGTCACTCTGGCCAAAATCACCCTCAAAGACAGGGCTCACAAAGCAATACGTCGAGCCCTGCTCCCAGGCCAAAGGTGCCAGCCCACAAAATTGCGTGCTGCCCTCGAACCTCCCTTGCTGGCCCTCGCACAGCCCCACTCGCACTGGGGCTGCGGGCTCGCCCAGCCGAGCAAGGACTCAACGTAGCGCCTTACGTCACTCTCGGCCAAAATCAGCCCTCACGCTCCAAACTGCAAACGTCGAGCCCCTGCTCCCAGGCCAAAGGTGCCAGCCCCAAAACGCGTGCCTGCCTCGAACCTCCCTTGCTGGCCCTCGCACAGCCCACTCGCACTGGGGCTGCGGGCTCGCCCAGCCGAGCAAGGGCTCAACGTAGCGCCTTACGTCACTCTCGGCCAAAATCAGCCCTCACGCTCCAAACTGCAAACGTCGAGCCCCTGCTCCCAGGCAAAGGTGTGCAGCCCCAAACGCGTGCCTGCCTCGAACCTCCCTTGCTGGCCCCGCACGCCCCACTCGCACTGGGGCTGCGGGCTCGCCCAGCCGAGCAAGGGCTCAACGTAGCGCCTTACGTCACTCTCGGCCAAAATCGCCCCTCGCTCGACATGCAAACCGTCGAGCCCCTGCCCCAGGAAGCCCTCCTTGGAAACGCCTTCCTCTCTCCCGTCCCTTTTCCTCGGCCGCTCGGAGTCGGATTCTTCAGTCTGCCGTGCCGAGGCCTCACCGCCACCTGTATAACTCAAACGACCGGATATGATTTTAGCTACATCTGTAATATGACACCTCAGAAAAACGGCTACATCAGCACACCGCTCATTGCTCACCTCGCTTAAGTTTGCTCTTGTGCGGATACCCTGCTCGCACATTGATTCACACCTAGAAAATACAACCGGAAAAGCACGAATGAGACATAGGGATGAAACCTAAGAAAAGAAAGGGCAAACATAACGCTCGGTGGAGCTGCGGGCAGCACCCAGCTTGGCGCCACAATAGACATCTGCTCGGAAACATCTACGACAACGCACGCCAAACAGATCTATGCTTTCAGCTATAACTGCAAGATAATAAGGGCTTGATGAGCACAATACCAATGAGCACAGATATTCAAGACTCATGAGATCTAATAAGGTACCTGCTGATCACCAAAAGCAGCGGAAGCATCGCAACCCGAGGGAGGTATGGCGTAGAGCATAAGACAGACAACGCAACCTATGCCACACAGCCGCACGCAGGCTGGAACCGCCCCGCCCGGCACGGTCTAGTACGGTGCTGATGAGTAACCCGCTCCCTTTGCCTACCCAAAGGGGACTGCTCCCAGACAGCCCTCTCCCATATGCTAACTTTAAAAGCCATGCCCTGCAACTCCCAAACTCGCCCTGACCTACCTCGTTACAGCGCTCCGCTCCCCTCCTCTGCCGCTCTTCGGTGCGCATCTAGCCTGTCCCCATCTGAAAAACACACCAGATTATTAAAACAAGCCACCCAGAGGCTGACTGAGTGCCAAACAATTCCAGGCTGGCCATATCAACATACTAACCCCACACTCTTAATGCTATTCCACCTAACCCTGACTCAACACCCCCAGGCAGAGCAGCTCCACGCCCAACACACACAGAGACCAACACTACACAGAACTCTACAAGTGACGTGACTCAAGGATGAGAGAAAACTCTTGGCAAGATGAATGACTCCTGGACCGGAGAGGCTGCTGAACAAGACGACCTACAGGGCGTGACACCCAGACGAGAAAACTCTATGGCAACTCCAGAAGAGAATTGACTGTCATGGCCCATTGTAAGAAGTTACTGTCAAACCCGAGATGATGGAAGCTTAAAGAAGCCGGTCTTCAAGACCTAAGAAGGTAAGGAGGTAGGGAGGAAGACCCAGTCCCTGAAAATGGACGGCTGGAGAGCAGAGCTCCCGACGCAGCCCGCAAAAAGAGGACCTGCCGGAAACTTCCGACACGCGAGACTGATCCATGCCGTACGCTTGCTAGGCAAGAAAAGAAGCGCCCCATTGGCACTACGCCGATGAACACAGGCATCCGAGAGCCTAGGGATGGCGCCCGAGAAGCGTGCCGTGCCCCTTGAAAGCAAAGATGGCATTGAGACCCGAGGAAGGGCTAAGACACACAAGACAAGACACAGACATAACACAGGCTGGAACTGCCCTGCCCAGCAGTATAGCATCATGCTGACAAGTAACCCGCTCCCTCTGCCGGCCCAAGGGGGACTGCTCCCAAACAACCTTCTCCCCTCCACTAACCACAAAACCCCTCCCCTACAACCCCCAAACTGGCCCCCTCCTCAGCCCACTCCCTCCCCGGCCATGGTCCCTCAACTTAGCTTTCAGAGGGCTGGGGATCCAGAGCCATCCACAGTCAACAAGGTGCACACCACACATCGGCTAACTGGGACATTCCTGCAGTAGCCAGGTTCCTCTTCATCAGCTACAATAAAAAAAACTCAGAACAAACAACCAAACAGTGCCATCAGTCACCATCGCGCGAGCCAACGCCAACCTCTCCCACAACACCCCACCCCCTCAGAAGCACCGTGGCTCTCCACTCACCCTCTCTGTCCAGAGACACGCTGCGGCTGTCATCCCTCATGGCACCTAAGACTAAGAGACACAAGATTACTCCTATGTTTCTGAGAAGTTACCGTGCCCTCAATCGCCCTCGCTGTTCCTCCAGCTCACCTCAAACGGGCATCCGGTTCCAAAGGGGTGGCCACACAGCACCTGCAAAACCAGAGGGAAATGCTCAAACTAGGTGCCCTATAGTGCTGTGCTTTTAGACACTGACAATCGCCTCACCTTCTGGGACCGCTCATCGGCACGCGGCTTCGCCCCTCCGAGGCTCCCTGCGGCACCTTGCAAAAACGAAGCGAAAGGCACGTGCCGAGACGGTGCCCAAAACCGCCACCCACGCCGATTCCTACCTCCCCCTTCTTTACATCAGCCGCTTGCGCACCTGGCCTCAGTCATTTTGGGCTGCCATGCTTGTGCCCCACCTAGAAAACACAAACAAAGGACACCTGTATCTCAAACAGCAATGCGACACCTGAAAAATAACTGCTGTACTTCAGCCCGCTAGTTGTGCTCACCTGGCCCGAGTCACCTCCCGTGTCCATGTCCTACAGGGTCCATATCCAGCTTCGTGCCTTCAAAATAAAAACCACACACAAATCTGAAGGGAGTCATATAGCCACCAACCACATCTTCCCTCTGACATCACCGGCTGACCCACCTTCCTCCTATGGCACTCTGCTCCCCTCCTCTGCTGCTCTTTGGGGTGCATCTTCTCTCTCTGCATCTGAAAGAGAAATCCCCAAATTATTAAACAAGTCACCCAGATGCTGAGTGAGCGCCAGACAATTCCAGACTGGCCATATTGACACACTAACCATACACTTACTGCTATTCCACCTAACCCTGACTCGACAGCCCTGGACAGAGCAGCTCCGCGCCCAAGACACACACAACACCAACGCTACACAGAATGCAACCAACAACACGACTCGCAAGTGAGAGAAAACTCTCAGTGAGAAGAAGGACTCCTGGACCGGAGAGACTGCCAAGCAAGATGACCTATGGGGCGCAATACCCAGGCAAAGAAGCTCTATGGCAACCCCAGAAAAGAATTGACCGCAATGGCCTGTTATAAGAAGTTACCGTCAAACCCAGGGTGAGGGATGCGGCAAGAAGCCTGTCTTCAAGACCTAAGAATGTAAGGATGTAGGGAGGAAGATCCAGTCCCTGAAGAGGGATGGCTGGAGAGCAGAGCTCCCAATGCAGCCTGGGAAGAGGCTGCGAGAAGAGGACCCACCAGAAGCTTCCGAGATGTAAGACCGATCCACGCTGTAAGCTTGCTAGGCAAGCAAAGCACCACCCTGTTGGCACTACACCGATGAATACAGGCATTCGAGAGCCTAGGGATGGTACCCGAGAAGCATGCCATGCCCCTTGAGAGCAAAGACAGCATTGAGAGCCCAGCAAGGGCAAAGACAGACAACAAGATGCACAAACATAACGCAGGCTGGAACTGCCCTGCCCAGTCTAGCATGGCACTGACAAGTAACCCGCTCCCTGTGCCTGCCCTCTACCCTCCGCTAACCATAAAACCCCTCCCCTGCAACCCCCAAACTTGCCCCCTCCTCGGCCCACTCCCACCCCAGCCCCTCAACTTAGCTTTCAGAGGGCCGGGGATCTAGAACCATCCGCAACAAGTAACATGCACATCGGCTAACTGGGATGTTCCTGCAGTCGCCTGGGCCCTCCATCATCACCTACAGTAAAAAAAATAACCCACTAAAAAAGCAGTGCCGTCAGTCAGCATTGCACCAGCCAACACCAACCTCGCCCACAACACCCCCCTCCTCAGAGGCACCATGGCTCTCCACTCACCCGCTCGGTCCAGAGACGCACACTGTGGCTGTCATCCCTCGCGGCACCTAAGACACCAAGAGACACAAAATTACTCCTACGTTTCTGAGAAGTCACCGCTCCCACAATAGCTCTCGCTGTTCTTCCGGCTCACCTCAAATGGGCATCCGGTCCCAAACGTGGCCATACAGCGCCTGCAAAACCAGAGGGAAATGCTCCAGTTAGGTGCCCTATAGTGCTTTGCTATTAGACGCTGACAACCGCCTCACCTTCTTGGACTGCTCATTGGCACGCGGCTTCGCCCTTCCACAGCTCCCTGCGGCACCTGCAAAAAACAAAGCAAAAGGCACATGCTGAGAGAGTGCCCAAAACTGCAGCCTGCCCGCACCAGCTCCTACCTCCCCCTCCTTTACCTCTGCCATTTACATGTTGCCACGCTGACGCTTGCGCCCCACCTGGAAAACACAAACAAAAGGATACCTTTAACTTAGCCAGCAATACAACACCTGAAAAATAACTGCTACTTCAGCCCACTAGTCACTGCTCACCTAGCCCGAGTCACCTCCAGTGCTGATATGCTGCTTCGCTCGTTGCTTCACACCTTCACAATAAAAAAAGCCACACACAAATTTTTTTAATGTTGTCACACAGCTGTATCTCCCCCCAACACCTCTGGCTGACCCACCTCCTTAGGGCATTCTGCTCGCCTCCTCTGCTGCTCTTTGGTGCGCATCTTGTCTGTCTGCATCTGACAAAAAAACCACCCCAAATTATTGAACAAGTCTCCTGGATGCTGAGTGATAGCTGAACAATTCCAGAGCTCTTGTTCCCATTTAGGAATACCACCCAGAGCCCAATTACACACCAACATTAAAAAAATACCCCCAAACTTTAACCCCCCCCCCAGACAGGCCTTTGACACCTTTGAGAGTCAATCGGCTTTCACTACCCCTGAACTCCCCCTCCTAGGTGGCTCCCGTCATCTCCATAGACCACTATGGAAATGACGCTCCACGCAGCCTGCCAACAGCTACTCGATCCAACGCAACTACGCAACCTTTGCCCAAGTGGTCTGGGCATACGGACGTACTAACCACACACTCTTACGGCTATTCCACCTAACCCTGACTCAACACCCCCAGGCAGAGCAGCTCCATGCCCAACACACACAGACCAACAATACGCGGAACACAACAGACAACACGACTCAAGGATGAGAGAAAACTCTCAGCAAGAGGGACAACTCCTGGATCAGACATGCTGCTGAGCAAGATGACCTACAGGGCACGACACCCTGACGAGGAAGCTCTATGGCACTCCCAGAAAAGAACAGAGTGCGATGGCCCGTTATAAGAAGTTACGGTCAAACTCAAGATGACGGATGCGCAACAAGCCGGTCTTCAAGACCTACGAACCTAAGGAGGCAGGGAAGAAGCCCCAGTCCCTGAAAAGGAATGGCTGGAGAGCAGAGCTCCCAATGCAGCCAGGGATGAGGCTGCAAGAAGAGGACCAAGCAGAAACTTCCAAAACGCAAGATCGATCCATGCTGTGGAGCTTGCTAGGCAAGCAAAGAAGCACCCCGTTGGCGCTACACCGACGAATACAGGCATTCGAGAGCCTAGGGATGGTGCCCAAGAAGCGCGCTGTGCCCCTTGAGAGCAAAGAGGGCATTGAGCGCCAAGCAAGGACAAAGACACAGAAGACAAGATACACAAACACCACAGACACAGGCCGGAACTGCCCTGCCCAGTCTAGCATGGCACTGACAAGTAACCCGCTCCCTGCGCCCACCCAAATGGGACTGCTCCCAGAGAGCCCTCTGCCCTCCGCTAACCATAAAACCCCTCCCCTGCAACCCCCAAACTTGCCCCCTCCTCGGCCCACTCCCGCCCCGGCCATGGTCCCTCAACTTAGCTTTCAGAGGGCTGGGGATCTAGAACCATCCAGAATAAACAATGTGTACATCACACATCGGCTAACTGGGACGTTCCTGCAGTCACCAGGTTCCTCTTCATCAGCTACAATAAAAACCAAAAACAACCGAACAGCACCGTCAGTCACCATCGCACCAGTCAACGCCAACCTCGCCCACAACACCCCCCTCCTCAGAGGCACCGTGGCTCTCCACTCACCCGCTCGGTCCAGAGACGCACACTGCGGCTGTCATCCCTCGCGGCACCTAAGACACCAAGAGACACAAAATTACTCCTACGTTGGTGAGGAGTCACTGCTCCCACGATCGCCCTCGCTATTCTTCCGGCTCACCTCAAACGGGCATCCAGTCCCAAACGTGGCCATACAGCGCCTGCAAAACCAGAGGGAAACGCTCCAATTAGGTGCCCTATAGTGCTTTGCTATTAGACACTGACAACCGCCTCACCTTCTCGGACCGCTCATCGGCATACAGCTTTGCCCCTCCGAGGCTCCCTGCGGCACCTGTCAAAAACAAAGGAAAGCCACATGCTGAGAGAGTGCCCAAAAACTGCAGCCTGCCCGCACCAATTCCTACCTCCCCCTCCTTTTACCTCAGCCGCTCATCCTCGCCACCTCTGCCATTTACATGTTGCCACACTGAGGCTTGCGCCCCACCTAGAAAATACAAACAAAGGATACCTGTATCTTAACCAGCAATGCAACACCTGAAAAATAACTGCTGTACTTCAGCCCTCTAGTCACTGCTCACCTGGCCTGAGTCACCTCCAGTGCTGATATCCTAGAGCATCAACATCCAGCTTTGCACCTTCAAAATTAAAAACCCACACACCAATCTTAATGGAGTCATATAGCCATCAGCCACATCTTCCCTCCAACGCCACCGGCCGACCCACCTTCTTAGAGGGCTCTGCTCCCCTCCTGTACTGCTCTTTGGTGCACATATTCTCTCTCCGCATCTGAAAAAAACCTAATTATTAACAAGTCACCTGGATGCTGTATGATAACTGAACAATTCCAGAGCTCTTGTTCACCTTTAGGAATGTTATCCAAAGCACAACTACAGACCACCATTAAAAAACCACCCCCAAACTTTAAGCCCCACAGGGACAAGCCTTTGACACCTTGGAGAGTCGATCTGCTTTCACTACCCCTGAACACCCCATCCCAGGTGGCTCCATTCATCTCCACAGAACACTACAGAAATGATGCTCTGCTCAGTCTGCCAACAGCTACTCTATCCAAGGCAGCTACGCAACCTTTGCCCAAGCAGTCTAGACATATTGACATACTAACCATACGTTCTTATTGCTATTCCACCTAACCCTGGACTCGACAACCCAGGCAGAACAGCTCCACGCCCTACAGACCCAAACACCAACACTACACAGAACACTACAAACAATGTGACTCCAAGGTGAGAGAAAACTCTCAGCAAGAAGAATGACTCCTGGACCTGAGATGCTACCGTACAAGATGACCTACAGGGCGCAACGCCCAGACAAGAAAGGTCTGTAGAGCTCCCAGAATTGACCGTAACGGCCCATTGTAAGATGTTACTGTTGGAACCAAGATGATGGATGCAGCAAGAAGCCTGTCTTCAAGACCTAGAGAATGTAAGGATGCAGGAAGACCTGGTCCCTGAAAATGAACAGCTGGAGAGCAGAGCTCCTGACGCAGCCCGGTATTGTGCCTCAAAAAGAGGACCCACCAGAAACTTCCGACACGCGAGACCGATCCACACCGTAAGCTTGCTATGCAAGAAAAGAAGCGCCCCATTGGCACTATGCTGATGAGTAGAGGCATTCAAGACCCTAGGGATGGCGTCCGAGAAGCACGCTGTGCCCCTTGTGTGCAAAGAGGGCACTGAGACCCAAGGGAGGGCTAAGACACAGAAGACAAGATACACAACATATCACACACACAGGCTGGAACTGCCCTGCCTGGCACAGTCTAGCATCATGTTGACAAGTAACCGGCTCCCTTTGCCCGCTCAAGGGGACTGCTCCCAGACAGCTCTTGCCCCTACACTAACCATAAAACCCCTCCCCTGCAACCCCCAAACTCGCCCTGTCCTCATCCCACTCCCTCCCCAGCCACAGTCCTTCAGCTTAGCTTTCAGAGGGCCAGGGATCTGGAACCATCCGCAACAAAAACATCAACACCATGCATTGGCTAATTGGGATGTTCCTGCAGTTGCCCGGTTCCTCTTCATCAGCTACAATGAAAAACAGAACACAGACAACAAAACACTGTCAGTCAGCATTGCATCAGTCAGTCAACACCAACCTCTCCCACAACACCCCCCTCCTCAAAAGCACCGTGGCTCTCCACTCACCTGCTCGGTCCAGAGACGGACCCTGGGGCTGTCATCCCTCGTGGCACCTAGGAGACCAAGAGACACAAAATTACTCCTACGTTTGTGAGAAGTCACCACTCCCACAATCGCCCTCACTGTTCCTCCAGCTCACCTCAAACGGGCATCCAGTTCCAAAGGGGTGGCCGCACAGCGCCTACAAAACCAGAGGGAAATGCTTAAACTAGTTGCCATATACTGCTGTGCTATTGGACATGGACAAGAGCCTCACCTTCTCGGACTGCTTGTCGGCATGTGGCTTCGCCCCTCCGAGGCTCCCTGCGGCACCTGCAAAAAACAAAGCAAAAGGCACATGCTGAGACACTGCCCAAAACTGCCACCCGCCCCAATTCCTACCTCCCCCTCTTGACCTCAGCCATTTGCTCACCTGGCCTCCATCATTTTGGGCTGCCATGCTTGCACCCCACCTAGAAAACACAAAGGATACCTGTATCTTCACCAGCAATGCAACACCTGAAAAATAACTGCTGTACTTTAGTCCGCTAGTTGCTGCTCACCTGGCCTGAGTCACCTCCTGTATCCATGTCCTACAGGGTCCATATCCAGCTTTGCACCTTTAAAATAAAAACCACACACAAATCTTGATGTAGTCATATAGCCACCAGTCACATCTTCCCCTCCAACGCCACCCGCCAACCCACCTTCTTATGGCGCTCTGCTCCCCTCCTCTGCGCATCTAGCCTGTCTGCATCTGAAAAAAAACACACCAAATTATTAGACAAGTCACCCGGATGCCAAGTGAGAGCCAAACAATTCCAGGCTGGCCATATCAACATACTAACTGTACACTCTTATTGCTATTCCACCTAACCCTGACTCGACACCCCCGGGCAGAGCAGCTCCATGCCAAACACACATGCATGCACACAGAGACCAACACTACACAGAACTCTACATGTGATGTGACTCAAAGATGAGAGAAAACTCTCAGCCAGAAGAATGACTCCCAGACCGGAGAGGCTGCCAAACAAGATGACCTACGGGGCGCAACGCCCAGGCGAGGAAGCTCTGTGGCAACCCCAGAAGAGAACGGACTGTAAACGGCCCATTATCAGAAGTTACGGTCAAAACCGAGATGAGCGACACGGCAAGAAGCCCATCTTCAAGACCTAAGAACATAAGGATGCAGGGAGGAAGACCCGGTCCCTGAAAAGGGATGGCTGGAGAGCAGAGCTCCCGACGGGGCCTGAGATGATGCTGCCGCAAAAAGAGGACCCGCCAGACACTTCCGAGATGCAAGACCGATCCACGCCGTAAGCTTGCTATGCAAGCAAAGAAGCGCCCGATTGGCACTACGCCGATGAGTACGGGCATTCGAGACCCTAGGGATGGCAACCGAGAAGCACGCTGTGCCCCTTTACTGCAAAGAGGGCATTGAGACCCGAGCGAGGGCTAAGACACACAAGACAAGACACACGACAACACGCACACAGGCTGGAACTGCCCTGCCCGGTCTAGCATCGTGCTGACAAGTAACCCGCTCCCTTTGCCTGCCCAAGGGGGACTGCTCCCAGACAGCCCTCTCCCCTACACTAATTTTAAAGACCTCCACTCCCCCTGCCCCCACCCTTGCAACTTCATACCTTGTCCCCTCCTCCCTGACCCCAGTCCCTCAACTTAGCTTTTAGAGGGCCAGCGATCTGAACCCATCCTCAACAAGTACACAGCTACCACACATTGGCTAACTGGGACAGTCCTGCAGTCACCTGGTTCCGCTTCATCATCTGCATAAAATAACCCCATAAATATGCAGTGCCAGCAGTAAGCCATCACACTGGTCAACGCCAACCTCTCCCACAATACCACCCCTTTTCAGAAGGGCTGTGGTGTTCTGCTCGCCTGGGCCTTCTGGAGATGGACACTGTAGCCGTCATCGCTTGTGGTACCTAAGATGCTACGAGACACAAAATAACTGTTACTCTTGGAGAAGTCAGTCTCATTCTCCTCCTTGCTACCACTGCAGCTCGCCTCAAATCCTCATCCAATTCCAAAAACAGCTGGTGTGGCACCTGCAAAAGCAAAGAGAAACACTTAACCAAGCTGCCGTGATTTCACACTCTGGGACACCAGCCCAGCTGACGACCAGCTCACCTTCTCGGACCGCTTACTGGGATACGGCATCACCCCTCCGAGGCTGCTTACGGCTCCTGAAAACCAAAGCGAAAGCCACATGCCGAGGTGCTGCCCAAAACCGTGGCCTGCCTGCACTGACTCCCATCTTCCGTTGCTTTACCTCAGCCACTCCTCCTCACCGCCTCTGCTGCTTACAGGGTGCTGCGTTGAAGCACAGGTGACAAGTGATACAGACTACCTCCTTACCTACTAAGCCCTTTAGGGAATTACAGAGGTGGTTGGCCAATGGAAAAAGCCTGATGATTGCAACGTGGTCTCAAAAATCCAAAATGGGCACCTTATGACTACAGAAACTAGTGCTAAAACCACAATAGATAAATACAAACAAGAGAACATAACTGCTGTGACTGATACTAGAGCAAACCTCATTGCATGCTTAAGGAAAAAGGCAAAACTAGAAAATAGAAAAAGCTTGCATGTCAGGACCACAATAAGAAAGAAATCCCTGGCTAGAGGTTTTTTTACAAGCACAGATAATACACACCCTCCTCTCCAAGAAATTTCAGCAAATACAGTCACTCAAGTCTGCGCTGGAGACAATCGCCTAGTCCACGTCTCTAAGTAACTGTGAAATCCAGATGGCCAGTGAAGGGATGGATGCACAAATTAAGCCAGGGAATGGAGAAAGTAAAAGGTACAAAGAGGCAGAGAGTTCAAGAGGGTATATTTTGATGTACTCCTTGCTTTATGAGGTGAGACTCTTCTGACAGTCAGCCCTGCATATTCTGATGCAGAGGAACAGATGGTTTACACTGCATCTCTTCGGACCATCGTACCCCCCGTCAGCTGCAAAGAGACTAAAACAGACCAGACCCCATCAACATCCAAATCCAACCACAAAGCTCACCTGAGAAAGGCTGATGAGCCCTCATCCCTTTCCCAACCACCCCCCAGTCCCAAAATTTTAGAAACCCCTCCTCTTCTCCTGAACTCTCAGGGAATGAACCCCACTCCTTCTGACAGCTTCTTCCCTGTATTTGCATCCCCGAACCCCCTACATCAGCTGCTCCTCGAGAGCTGCTCTTCTGAACCGTGCCCTGCGTTCTGCAGACAGCTCCTCTCTTCTGTTTTCCTGCAAACTCTGGGCTCTGCTACAGGCCCACAAAATAAGTGAAGTCCTGACACTTATAATCTATGAGGAGCCTGTTGCAAGCTGTGAAGGTTCTAGGAACAACATGGTACTCCGTGGGTGACTGGGAAATGCAATGAGATGTCCCGTACCCTGAAAGATGTTATACTTTATGCCCTTGCTGCTTTCTTAAGAAATACTAAAACTCCATCAACAGGTGCATACAAGATGCTCACCCTAAACCCTGCTTGATGATCTCACTGCCAGTCCTAATAAAAGAGATGACATTATCAATTAATACAGTAAACACAGAAGTAGTGAAAAAACCTAAGGTTCTATCTCCAATAAAGTCAGGAGTTTCAGTAAAATACAACAAACCTAGCATAAAAAAATTGCATACCATTAAATCATCTTGCAAGCTCCTGAACACTCAATACAAAATTATTAACTTGGAAAAAACCCCAAACCTGCATACAAGCGTGTTGTCTTTGCTATATCCCACTTAACCTCAACTGTTCCTGAAGCTCTTACCTCAGGTGCCTCTGCTTCCCCAAACATCAGAACCAACAGCTGAACCAACTCAAAATCTGCCACCGACTGGAGGCACAGCAGAGCACCGACACCACAGAAGCCCAGGAGCTGAATGAGGTCCCTGGCACAGACCTGGGGCTGATATACCCCGGGCCCTGCCCACCGCCCTTCCCACCAGCCCCTGGGCGAGGGGAGGGGCCGACCACCACGAGGCTTAAAGGCGGGCGGCGGAGGAATGGCAATTTTCTGATATGCCTTGAGCTTGGGCTGTGCAAAGGGCTGAGTGGAGAAAGTGATCCTTCCTGGAAGGGATGATGCCTGCTCTTTTGCATCAGCAACAGATAGGTAATTAAACTTAATTTTCCTAGGGTATAGACAGAAAAAGATAAACATCATAGTAAGCTATGTAGGAAAGCAGTTTGTTAAATGCAGTAGCAATATTGAAAATTGTGTGCTTTAATTTCCTGTAAAAAACCCAAGATGCTACGGGGTTACGCATCATTTCTAGCAAGATGACGTGTGCTATCTAACTTCTACTGGATCTACGTTCTAGATAAGACTGAATGACAAAGCAGAAATAGATCCTGTAAGAATCCCTTCTCAAAAATATTTCTGATTGTAAAGTAAATTATTTACAGTAAATCATTGATGACTCAAGTAACCTTGATGGTCTCTCTGACAGACTCCCTTAACAGAACTAGATGAGTCCCAAAAGACAGAAAACACCAAAAAAACATGGTAATGCAAGAAATGTATTGGAAACTCTGTGAAGAAACCTCATGACCACCTAAGTAGCTAGAACAAAAATAAATTGTAAAACACATAAAAAACCTACGATGGGATATGTGTTGATAACAATGGATGAAGGCTGTCCTCTCCTCTGAAAAACTCAAGAGGCAATCTGAACCAAATATAGGTATCTTTGGGGTATCAGGAGACAAGTAGAAACATAAGACAGAAAACAAAAAGACTGCTTTGGAGCACAAAGATGGCTTTGGAAAAGATTCTGATGGAACGAGAAGCATTGTTGCAGGGATTAGAGAGGTCCTGAAGGGGCTGAAGAGACCAAAGAAGTCTCGGGGCTGTGACGAGCTCAAAAGGGAATCGAACAAAGCACGGATGTCCTTGGAGACCAAATGGAAATGCACGGAACGGATGAGAGGACCGGGGTAACGGGTGCAGACTCAGGAAGGGTTCTGAGGGGAAAAGAGGGGTGCAAATTGCCCTCCCGAGCTAAAATGGGGCTCCGGGGCGTAGGGGATGTCTCGCGAGAGCTCGGCAAAGGGAGCGGAAGAGTCCTGAAGGGGCCTGACAGATCAAAAAAGCCTCAGAGATAACGATGCGGAACTCTGAAGGGGACTTCAACAAAGTGCAGATGTTGCCGGGGGGACCGGGAGCCGAATGAAGACATCCTAAACCGCAAAGAGTAACGCAGGAACGCTCTGAAGGGCACAAAAAACCCAAAAGATGACTGTCCCTCTCGCCCTCAGCCAGCATCCAGCCTCCACGCTTGAAAATGTCCAGCCCCTGCTCCCAGGCAAAAGGTGCCAGCCCTGATGACCAACTAATGTTCCCAATGCTTTTAAAATTTAATTAAACTTTTACTAATTGACTTTAATTTGCATTAATTTTTACTTTTATTTTATCTTGACTACTAAGAAATGAATACCTGGGATTTTTTTTCCCACCAAAAGTCTCTCTCTAATTTTAGGCAGTCATGACTCACTGTTAGTTTTCAAATTTCACTTTTTAGTTTAAATCTAGATATTTAAGGTTGTGTGTTTTGGTTGGGAATCATTACTGCCTCTGTATTTTTTTTTTAATCTTTATTTAAAAAATCTAAAGCTTCAGTTACTTGTTTGGTTCTTCATTGCCTATTTATGGCTGCATTATAGTTTAAATATTAAACACTCCCAATTAGTTTTCTAATTTTTGTTTTAAATTCTAAAACTTTTTTCCAATTGAGAGTTGTTACTGTCTGCAGCTTATGTAAATTAAATATGGCTATTAATGCCTCTCAATTAGTTTTCTGTCTTTATCGCTGAAGAATGATTGCTAAATTGATATTTTTTTAATTACAGCACAGAGTGGGGAGGTTACACAGCAGTACCAGTAGGGCAGCGTCACTGGGACCAGGGCAGTTCCTGGGAGCTGGAAGGGGTCAGGGTGGGGGTGTCATGGGACGGGACGTGGAATTGGACACGGGGTCAATGTGAGAGACGAGGGACGTGCCGTGCCGTGCCGTGGGGCTGCACACAGGACGGGGCGGGGTGCCACGGACGCCGGGGATAGTGACGCTCCGCCCTCCCCCGGGACACAGGCCCCGCCCTGCCGCGGGGGGACCAATAGAAGTGGCGGAGGGCGGGGCTCCCCGCGACAGACGCGCCCTCTATGCAAATAACCCGACTCTTTGCCCGCCCAGAAGCGCTTAGGCCCCGCCCTTTTCTCACCAAGTGCTTTTTCCAGCCGTCTTCCATTGGTGGGCCGGGCCCCGTGGCGCGAGCCGAGAGAAGCGGGGCGGCCCGATGACAGGCGGAACCCTGCGCCAATGAGAACGGGCGGGGCCGGCGTCGGTCACCTGATGGGGGCACGGCGGCGCCGCCATGGTGAGCGCGGGGAGCAGCCGGGCCGGAGGAACCGGGAGCGCTGAGATTCGAGGGGCTGGTCGGGACTGGGATGCGGGGCAGGGGCACACGGGCACGGAGGGGGGGGGGGACTGGGGTAGGGGAGCGCTGAGGCGGGAAGAGAACCGGGGGGACTGTGCCGTGTGGGCTGGCAGGCCCCACTGCCCCCCCCACCACTTTGTGTGTTTCCCCCACTGTCCCCGTCCCCCCCCGCTGTCTCCAGACCACGGCGCTGACCCAGGGACTGGAGCGCATCCCGGACCAGCTGGGCTACCTGGTCATCAGCGACGGGGCCGTGCTGGCGGTGAGGGCAGCGGCAGCATCATCTGCTTCCGGAGGCGCCGGGGCTGGGGGGGGGGCGGTACAGGGAGGGGCACCCGGACACCTAGGTCCCTGCGGGGCAGGGGGCGAAGAAGGGACATGGAGGCATGCCCCCCCCCACACCTGGACAGACACCCAGGGCCTGGGGCAGGGGGGACGGGAAGGGACACCTAGATATGGGGGGGGGGGGGGGGGGGGCAGCCGGCCCAGCCGTCTGGGTCCCACTGATCCTGTGCCCCGCCCCCAATCCCCAGTCGTCGGGCGACCTGGAGAACGATGAGCAGACGGCTGCCATCCTCTCGGAGCTGGTGGCCACGGCCTGTGGGCTGCGGCTCCAGCGCAGCCACGACGCCCCCTTCAAGCGCCTCTCGGGTGAGTGTGGGCTGTCCCTGGGGTCCTGTCACTGGGGTGGCCTTGACCCCCCCCCACACACACCACTCCCAGGGTCACAACAGTGTCCCCCAAGCTGTCCCCAGGGCACTGCCGGTGGCCCAGCTGTCCCTGGGATGGCTGTGACCCTCATGCTGTCGCCGTGCTGGTGTCCCCACCATCCCCGGTGCTCTCCCCAGGACATTGGCGACCCCATGCTCACCCTGTCCCCGGGGTGGCGGTGTCCCCGGTGCCCTAGGGGCACTGGTGGTGGCCCTGTGCTCACCCTGTCCCCGCAGTGGTGTTTGGGGAACACTCCCTCCTCGTCACCGTCTCCGGACAGAAGCTCTTCGTGGTGAAGCGGCAGAACCACGTCCAGGAGCCCATCGCCGTCTGAGACGCGTCTCCGCTGTCACCGAGAGTGGGGGACAGTCCCCCTCATCCCCAGGGCCTTGGGGGGGCGGGGGGCAGGGAGCCAGCTGCCCCGTGCCTGCTGGCCCCTGTAGCAACACCTTGCTCGTGTCCCCATCGCCTCGAGGGCCTTGGGGACGCGTCGTCCACGTCCCTGCAGTCCCCAAGGCCACATGGTGCCTCAGTGCCACCCCCCACCCACTGTCCCTCTGTTGAGGCAATAAATTATGTCCTTGTCCCCCCACATCTGGCTTTTTGGGGGGGTGTATGGGTCCACTCAGGACAGGGCACAGGGTCCTCACGCAGGAGAGGGGGGACACAGAGCACCCCCACTCCCATTCCCTGCGACACCCCAAGTCACCCCAGCCCTCTCCTGGTGACGCATTTGTCCCCGTCCATGTCCAGGCCAGCACTTTATTGGCACACACACACACACACGCGGATGGCAGCCGGTGAGGAGACAAATAAATAACAGGGAGCGGAGGTGCCATCCGTTGCGGGAGGGATGGTGACGTCCCCAGCAGGATGCGGGGGTTGGCAGTGCAGGACTTGCCTTTGGCTCGGTGTCCTGGGGACAGGTCCCAGTGTCGTCCCCCCTGCCCTGAGGACAGGTCCCACAGTCCCTTGTTTCCCCCCATCCCTCCCCCCCTCAAGCAGCCAAATTCAAGGCGACGCAGGAAGCCGAAGGGGTGTAAACAGCCACAGGATGTCCCCCGCTTCCCTCGTCCCCAAGAGCATTGTCACCCCCAGGCTGGGGACAGACCCCTGTCCCCATTGGTCCCCCCTGCCATGGCACCTTCCAGTCCAGCCCCAGTGAAGCAGCAGGTTCACCCCCTGGGGTGCGGGGACACGGCCCTGTCCCCAGCCCCCCCCCCCCCGAAAGCTCGTCCCCCTCCAGGACGAAGCAGGACTTGTCCATTCCCGTTGTCCCCAAGGTCGTCCCCCCCCGTCACTTGACGGGCTCCACGACCAGCACCTTGCACTCCCGCTTGGCGATCTTATCCAGGGACAGCACCGTCTTCTCAGGGGGCAGGTAGAGGGGACGCCCCACAGGGGACCCCACCGGCGGGGTGATGGCACGGCGCTCCATCACGCTGCCTGACCTGGAGCGCGGGGACATGAGGGGAGCTGGCCTGGGTCCCTGCGAGGCTGGCTGTCCCCTCCCCACGTCCACACGGGGCTGGCTATCCCTTCCCCGCGTCCCCTCCCCACATCCCCGTGGGGCTGCCTGTCCCTTCCCCATGTCCCCTCCCCACATCCCCACAGGGCTGTCTCCTGTCCCGCGTCCTCCCCGGATGTCCCCCTGCTCCGTCCCCCTCAGCCCCAGCCATCCTCCCACCACACCCACCCTCATCCTGGGTGTCCTCCCTGTCCCCCCCACCACGTCACCCTTCCGCCTGCCCCCCCAAACTCCGCTCCCACACCACCGCCGCGCCCCTCACATTCCAGGCATCCCTTTCCCGTCCCGTATCCCCTCTGTCCCCACCCCGTACCTCATGAGGTGGCTGCGGGATGGCTGCTGATGGGAGAAGGACTGGGACCGACCCAGCCCGGCCTGGTGCCGCTCCACCAGATCCCGCACGGCCGGGCTGCTGGGGCTGCTCTTCCGTGACACAGGCCGAGCTTCAGGAGGTGGGTTTGCCACGCTGGCCGTGAACTGCAGCTTCAGCTTCATGTGCTGGGACAGCTGGGGACAGACAGGGGACACTTTACGCCCTGACCGAGGTGCCAGGGCGATTCCTGGGAACTGAACGGCCGTACCTCGAAGAGTCCGGCCCGCAGAGCCTGGAAGGCCACGCGGATGGTGAGGGCGCTGCCCTTGCGCGAGTAGCCCAGGTTGTTGAGCGGCGTGTGGCACACGATGGCATCCAGTGCCGCCTGCGTGGCCCGACGTTCATCCCCGGAGAGCTTCTTCCCTGCGAGGACCATCAGCGTGGTGGGGACAAGACCACTGGCCCTTGTCCGGCCAACCTCCTGGCTACGATTGTCCCCTCCTGGCCTGCCTGGATCTCTGCCCCGCTTTCACCCCATTTCTCCCCTCTTAGCTACACCCAGAGGCATCCCCGGCCCCTCCGATCCCCTCCCCGCCCTCTCGGTCCCCGTTCCCTCCATCCCCACCGGCCGTGGCAGTCTCAGGCGTCCAGACAAGGCGTACGGCCAAGAAATCCTGCAGGTCGTTGAGCAGCGTGTAGGTGACGGTGAAACGTTGCCGGGCTCGCACGGGGGAATCGCAGGCAGCCGTCATCACGAAACGTGGCCGCTCCAGGCGGATGCTTGGCAGCCTGGGGGTGATGGGGGGGTGACGACAGTGACGTGGGGACGGCCACGGCGACGTGGGGTTAGCGATGCAGGATGGGGGTGTGGGGACGAGGACAAGCTCCAGGTCATGAGGTTATAGCACAAGCAGGGACAGGGATATCTCAGGGTCCCCGTCCTTGGGGCAGGAGGATCTGGGGGTCCCCGCTTGGGGACAAGGGCATGTCAAGGACCCTTGGGGTGATGGCGCTCACCGGTAATGCGTGTAGATGCTGCGGGTGAAGGGCAGTTTTGGCGTCGACCACTGGATCACGGCCACCAACGGGACCTCCAAGCCCTGGGTGGGGTACAACGGCTCAGGGACATCCCTGTGTCACCACTGCTCCCAGCAAGGACAGTCCGCAACATCCCCACGTCCCCCCAGGCTCCCCGGCAAGGAAAAACACCCCACAAGGACGATCTCCCACAGCAAGGACAGTGGCCCCACCTCCCAGCCTGGGCAGCCCCAGCCACCCCCAGGGAGGACAACGACAGCATCCTGCAGGCCACCAACTGGGACAGTGGCCCCCGATCCTGCCCCAGACAACACCTCCCACCTAGGACGGTCCCTGCCCAGGATGTCCCCCAGCGTCCCCTCATGCCTGGCCTCCAGGTGGTCATCCCTAGCGTCCCCCCCAGCCCTGAGGGTCCCCCCACCCTCCCTGGTGTCCCCTCACCTCCTTGGCATCCTCAGGGGGCCTCTCAGGTGCCTGGAGCTGGAAGAGGAAGTTGTGCTCCTCAAGGGCGCTGAGGGCGCAGGGACAGGCCGAGCCGGCACCGGCCACGCGGCAGAAGGCACCCACGGGCACCTCGCCCGAGTGGTGGCTGCAGGACGGGGCACGGGGACAGCTCAGTGACACGTGGGGACCTGTACCACCAGCACGGGGCTGGCAGAGCCCCCCAGGGTGGAGCCAGGGACATGGCACGGAAAATAGGGGTCCCAGGGGGGTCTGGAAGACCACAGCCATGTCCCCCCCCACCCCAGGGACGGTCCCCCCAGTTGTCCCAGCGCTCACCAGACATCATCAACCAGTAGCACGGAGCCATCGGGCATGACGGGCAAGTAACTGGCGTTGAAGTTAGGCAGGATCTGCACATCCCACAGCGAGATCTCCTCCTGGGACCAGCCGTTGAGCACTGGGGGTCGGGGACATCAGGGGACAGCACTGGGGGGACGCCATCGTGGCCCCAACCAGCCCGTGTCACCCCCCCCATGCTGTCACAGCTGCCCCACAGATGCCACCCCTATCCCAGCCACCCCAAGGCCCCTGTCCCCATGCCATCGCCCTGTCCCCCCCTCACCTTTGAGCACGGTGAGGTACTTCCCGGACACGGTGAGCTGGCGGCATCGCACCACGGGCGGGGGCAGCACGGTCAGCAGGGTGCTCACTGCAAGGACACGAGGGCGGTCAGGGGACACGGGATGCGGGAACACGGGGAGGGAGAGGGGACACGGGGACGGTCCTACCCTGCGCCTTGAAGGCCCCCTGCTCCTGGCGGAAAACGTGTGCAGGTGCCCGCGTCTGCAGCAGGTTTAGGTACCCGCCGCCCTCCTGCAGCTCCGGTGGCTCTGTGTCCCTTTTCCACACCGTCACCACAATCTGGGGACAGCAGGGACACGGGTCACGGCTGGCCCAGGTCCAGCCCTGAGCTCCCCACACCCATACCCACGACTCCTCCTGTCTCCCCACAGCTATCCCACGTGGCTTTCGTGGACCCGGGGAGCAGGGCTGGATCCTCCTCCCCATCTCGTGTCGCTACGCTGTCCCCAAGGTCCCCACACTGTGACCAAGACTCCTCCTGTCCCCAAATTCTACCTTGCCCTAGATGGACCCAGAAAGGAAGAGCAGGGCTAGGTCTCTGTGGTCCCACGCTGTCCCCAAGATCCTGTCCCCGATGACTGCATATTGTCCCCAAGGTCCCCTCCTGTCCCCAAAATCCCCACGCTGTCTCTGAGGTCCCCAAGATCCCCTCCTGTCCCCCCCTTAGCCTCACCTTGGCCTTGACTGTGCCAGGTGGCAGCTTGTCGAGGGAGATGGTCAGGGGGAAGATGACCTCGTCCGTGGACACAATGGGGTCCTCCACCGGTATCTGGGGACGCAGCGGGGCTCAGCGCCATGGCGGCCCTCAGCCCCATCCCCCTGTCCCCCTTTGTCCCCACATCTCTCTTGTCCCTGGGTCCCTCCCTCGCTCCCATGTCCCCTTGTCCCCATCTCCCTCCCTGACTCCTCCTCGCCCCCATACCCGCTCCCTGGTCCCCGTCACCTACCCCGGAGGCAGGGCGCCCTGGGGGGCCCTGGCTGTGTGTCAGCAGCGCCCGGCAGTCCCGGAAGACGGTGGGCTCCGGAGAGGACCCGCTCCCGGTACCGTCTGGGTCCCCGTCCCGGTCCCCGCCGGTCTCCGTGCCGCCGGGGCTGACGCTGGCCAGGGCGGCCAGCGAGGCAGCCAGCTCGGCCCAGGGTGGCCGACCCGGCCCGGTACCGCCGCCGCTACCGGGGCGGCAACGGAGCACCAGGAGGAACCGCACGGTCTCGCCCAGGTAGAGGTGGTTGCGGCGGGGCAACGCCCGGTATCGGCCCGGTTCCCCCGACAGCAGCTCCCGGGCCGCGAACGGCACCGCCGGGAAGTACATGAAGTAATCGCACTGCGACTCCATGGGCACCGGCACGGAGGCACCAAGGACCGGAAGCACCGGGAGATCGTAGGGGCAGGGGACAGACCCAAGGACCGGGGCGGGCTCTGGGGATCGGGGGGTGCCGGGGCCTAACGGGGGGGGGGGGGGGGGGGGGGCGATGCTGGGGCACCGGCGGGCTCCGGGCCAGAGGCAACCCCAGAGACCACGGGCCCGGGGCGGGAATACCGGGGGGATGCCGAGGGGGAGGATGCCGCGCCCGGAGGGTCTCCCGGAGCCGGGCCGCGCCGGGGAGGTGCCGGCAGCAGACCAGACCGGACCGGGCCGGGCCAGGCCGGGCCGGGCCAGGGCTCCCGGGGCCGGGACCGGCTCCGCGTGGCGCTACCGGAGCCACCGGGCGCGGCAGGGAGGGGCGCAGGGAGGGGCGCACGCAGGGCGCGGAACCGAGCGCCGAGCGCCCGGATCGGGTCGAGCAGCCGAGCGCCGAGAGCATCAATGCTCCGCCTCCCGCACAGGGACGGGTCGGCCCTTGGGAGGGGCGGGGCTTCCCGTCCTGCCGCTCCTCGCGATCTTCCCCCTCGGGGGCGGGACATCCCCGTTGAGTGACTGGCAGCAACACCCAATCAGCGGTCTGACTCCAGTCTTTATTGCCATAGTTACCACTAAGCGAGCCTTGACGAGGCGGGGCCTGCGCCAGCCCCTTCCCCCAGGGAGCGCTGGGGCTCCGTGCGCACACGAACGGGGCCTGATCACATGGGGCGGGGCTTGATCCACGGGGGCGGGGCCATTGCCCGGCCCCGGTAAACTGAGGCACGGGGCTGTACCACGGGGGGGGGCGCGGGATGCCCGGTCCCGGTAAACTGAGGCACAGGGTGGTACCGTGGGAGGACCCCAATCCCTGTCAGGGGTAGGGGTGGCTGTTACCAGCCCAGATAAACTGTGGCACGAGGCTGTACCGTGGGGGGGACCCCAATCCCTATTAGTCGGGGAGGGGGCATTATGAGCAGCAGGTAAACTGAGGCACAAAGTGGTTCCATGGGGCAAACCTGACCCCCATCAGGGTTAAGGCACCCGTTGCCCAGCTCAGGTGTACCAAGGCATGGTGCCATTCCCCCCCCCCGGCCCCCACCCCGCTACCCCCCAGGTGGGATGGACGCGTTGCCCCCCCCAAACTGCCGCCGGTCGAGGATGTCCTTGTACTGCAGCTCGGGGGTGGCGAGGCGAGCGCAGTGCTCACGCTCTGCAGGGCGCAGCCCAGCCCGCAGGGCATACCCCAGGATCTGAGCCCGGCCGGGGGGCTGGAAGGGGCGGAGGCGGCCATCGGGGATGGCACGGGCGGGCAGGGGTCCGCCACCACGCAGGCAGCGGCGGGCCAGGTCGGCGCGGCGTTGGCGCAGGCGAGCCACCTCGTCCTGCAGGCGGGCAACCCCGAAGGCCTCGGCCCGGCGCCAGAAGGACCGGTTGAGGTGGACGTAGAGCGCCCAGTCCAGGCTGTTCCAGGCCCGCAGGCGGGCGGCTTGGGCGGGCGAGACTCGAGGACCGTCCCCGGTGGGGCGGCCGTTATGGGCGAAGGCGACCACGGCCTCCTCAGGCCAGCACAGGGCTTCACGCAGCAGCACCAGTGACTCGTCGAAGCGCTCAGCCAACAGCACCAGGGCGAAGTCCCGCTCCAGCCCTGCCAGCGCTGCCGCCACCGCCACGCCATCCCCGTCCCTCACCACCGGCAGCCCAAAGTCGAACCACTGCAGGTTACGGGCATAGTGGTTACCCCGCGCCCCAGCTTCGTAGAAGTGCCCCGGGGCTGCCAGGAAAGCAGCCAGCGAGGGGGCTCGCCGGAACGCCGGCGCCACGGCCCGGTAGTAGGCAAACGCTGACTCGCCCAGTGTGCCCGGGTCCCGCACGATGGAGAAGTAGAAGCTGTCGTTGGGCATCACCTTCTGCACCTGGGCGGGAAGCGTGGCAGCGGCTCGGCACCCCACCGGGGTGTTCCCCCCCACCCACCCCTGATGTCCCCCCACTCCCTTGGGTGCCCCCCGGATCTCCCAGTTGTCCCCCAGATCCCCCTCAGCATCCCATTGCCCCTAGACCTGCCTCACGCCATGTCCCCCCACCTTCTCCAGACGTCCTGCGTCTCCTCGGGCATCCCCCAGCTTCACCGGACATCGTTTCTCTTCCCAAATCTCCCCAGACCTCCTCCATCTCCCCTGACGTCCTCCACCGCCCCCAGACACGCCCCAAGCCCTATCCCCCACCCCTCTCCACCCCACACCTCCCAACCCAGCCCTGCTCCCCCACGTCTCCCCATGTCGTCCCCCCCAAATGCCACGTCCCCGCTGTCCCCCAACGCCCTCGGCACCTCAGTGAGGTTGAAGCGCATGTGGTGGCAGATGATGTCGAAGGGCGGACCCTCCGGGCGATACCCCTTGACCCGCTCGGCCCGGAAGGGGCTGGGGTACCCGAACTGGTAGCGGTGGGGCAGTGCGAAGCGCAGCCCCCGAGTCTCCCCAAAGCGGTGCAGCAGGTTGACGATGCTGCTGCCCCCTGTCTTGTGGGTCTTCAGGAACACCAGGTGGGTCTGGGGCTGGCAGGGGGCCGGGGGGTGGCCAGCGGGGGCCGTGGGGGCCCTGAAGACACGTGGCAGGGTTAGGGGGTGCTGGTGAAGACCCCCCCATTCTGCCTGGCTCCAGCCATCCAAGGGGACGGGGACCCGTCCTGGGACCCCCAGGGGATTAGGGATCCCCATCCCATCCGTCCAGGGGATGCCCAAGGGGTTGAGGACCCGCGTCCTGCCCAACATGGGAAATCCCCTAGGTGAGGCCACAGGGGATTTTGGGGGCACAGCATGTGGTGAGCCTGGGGGGGGGGGGGGTCAGGGGGGTGTCTCACCTGCGCTGGAAAGGCCCCCCCAGGAGCTGCACCGTGAAGCTGATGGTGACGCAGACCCCCAGGGCAGCCCCCAATGTCTGGAGCCGGCAGCAGGCGAGTGGCAGCTTCATCGTCCTGTGGGGACATGGTGACTCAGGGGACCCCAGCATCACCTCCCTGGGGGGTACGGGGTGGCTGCCACATCGGGGTCCCTGTGCTCCCCCCCCCCCAGCCAGCTGCATCCTGTGCGGGATGGGGGGGGGGGGAGAACCCCGGGACCGCCCAGAGCCACGTCGTGGCGCTGGGGGGGAGTCTGCGGGGGCATTGGGCACCCGCCAGCCCAGCCCCATCCGGGGACAGCTGGGGCCATTACGGGAAGGCGACGGTGACGGGCCACTGCCCTGGGGAGACCTCTTCACCCCCATCCCTCACTGTGCCCCAGGACCCCCTCTCGTGTCACCAGTCCCGCTCCAGGACCCTCCGCTCTCCCCATCCCTCCAGAAAAACCCCTTCCCCCCTGGAAACACATTCCCCCCCTTGTCCCTTCTGGAATCCCCCTGTCCCCTCTCACGAGACACCATCCATCCCCCACAGCCCCTGTCCCCAAGACGCCACGTCTCCCCTGTACCCCTCCAGGACGCTCCTGTCCCCGTGTCCCCAACCACATCTCCAGCACCCCCCCCGCCGCCCCCCCCTCGCTTTGCTCCAGGGCCCTGGCACCCCGCGTTTTGCTGGGACCCCTGTGTCCCCAAACCCTGTGTCCCCCTCACCCCCTGTGTCCCCCTCCACAGCCCAAGGCTGCCTGTCCCCATGCCCCCCTAGCCCTGCCCCAGGGGTCCCCCAGCCCCCCAGGTTGACCCCCAGACCTGTCTCTCTCCTGTCTCCCCTCCAGGACCTCCTTGTCTCCGTGACCCGCCCATCCCCATCCCCAGGGTCACCTAAGCCCTGGGTCCCCCCACCCCTGCGTTCCCTCACAGCCCACCCCACTCGTGTCCTGCACAGCTGCATGTCCCCCACCGGACCCCCGAGTCCCACCGGGACCCCCATCCCCTGTGTGACCTCATGGTCATCTCATCCCACTGTCCCCAGTATCCCCCAGTGGCTGCCCCCCTCTCCCCCCCTGCCCCGGGCTCCCCTGCAAGTTCTGTGCCCCCTCGTCCCCCGTGGACCCCCCGTGTCCCCTCCGTGCCCCTCATCCCTCGCGTGTGACCACCCTGGCCCCCACAGCCCCCCCTGGCTCCCTGCCGTGTCCCCTCCCCGCCTGCCGGTGCCCGCCGGTATGGGTCCCGGTGCCCCCCGTACCCCTCGGTTCACCCCCGGTCTCGGTGCCCCCCTCCTCCCCGCACTCACTGCGGACGCGGGGCCGCTCGCTCAGCCCCGCCGCATCCCGCCGCGCTCCGGGGGGGCCCAAAGGGTCCGGGGGGGTGCTCAGGGGCGACCCGGGGCTCGGCACGGGGCTCGGGGGATCCGGCCGCCCCGGTACCGCTGTCGCGGGAGCTAATGCCCCGGGGGGGGTCTCGTACGCCGGGCCGGGGGCTCGGAGGGGGCCCGGTGTCCCGGCGGCTCCCGGTGTCCCGGCCGCTCTCTCGCTCTCCGCGAAGTTTTCTCCTTTGTCTCCCGCTGTCCCGCCCCGCCGCACCGGGGCGGCCCCCGGTACCGGGACGGCCCCCGCGCCCCCAACCGGATACGGGCTCCCCGGGAGCGGGACGGGCCGCCCACCCGGTGCCCCCCACCCCCCACCCCGGTATCAGAGCAGCTCCCAGAGGCACCGGGGGCCGTTCCCGAGCACGGCCTGGGGCCAAGAACCGGGCTGCAGGAGACTGGGGGAAACTGGGAGCACTGGGAAGGCTGGAGGGGGGGTGCTGGGAGGCACCGGGGGGTGGAGGGAGAGGATGGAGGGGTGGGATGGGGGGGGGTGGTTCACGGACAGGCCGGAGAGGGGGATGGGAGGACACACGGGCAAGTGTGTGAGTGGGGAGACACGTGGGAGACAGAGCTGGGGCCCCCAGGCTATAGGGGGCCATGAGGACCCCTACATGGGGCTATAGGAGATGCCAAGTGGGACTGGACAGGATCCCAGCACTATGTGGCCATAGGGCCCATAGGGGATCCCCAGAATATGGGGGTCTATAGGGACATATAGGGCACCATTGGGGAGCCCAGGCTATAGGGGACACCAGGGCTACGGGGGACTCTGATGCCATACGAGGCTGTAGGGGATCCCCAGGAGGTAAGGGGCTCCCGGGCTATAGGGGGCTGTAGGGGGCTTTGGGGGGTTATGGGGACCCCGGGTCACCCCGCCCACCGTGCCACGCCCCTCGCACGTGCCTGCCGTGGGCGGGGCCACCCTACCCGCTGCGCCTGCGCGGTGACCTCTGTGCGCTGCCCCCGCCCGCACGTGCTGGGCCTGAGGTCTTTCGGCAGCTCGAGGCGAGGCAGGACGGGGGGGGGGGGGGGAGCGGCCGCGGGCACGCGACCTGGGGGGCTTGGGGGGGAGGGTCAGTCCCCCCGTGTGATGGGGGGGATCACCCCCACAGTGTGACCGGGGGGGTTGGGGGGACTCCCCCCTCCCAGTGTGACCAGCGGGTAGGATCACACTCCCAGTGTGATGGGGGGGGTTGGGGCCTTCCTCCCGTGTCCCCCCCCAGGGCTGGCCTGGGGTCCCCGTCCTCCCCTCGGTGGCCCCAGGCTGAGGGTGTTTAAGGGTACTTGGCCCCCCCCAGCCCTGGGGTGTCAGGGCCGAGGGGGTGCCCCCGCCATCCCGCTCCCCCCCCCCCCCCCAGTCCCACCCACCACCCCCCGTCCCCAGGCCCTGCGGTTCACCATGCCCCCGCGACGTTCGGCCCGCATCCAGGGTGCCTCATCCAGCTCTGGCTCCTCTGCTGGGCTGGGCACTGGCTCCAGCCCTGCACCGGGGTCAGGCGGGGCACGGAGCAGCCCGCCGCCGTCGCCGACAGCCCTCAACAGCCCGTGAGTGGGGGCGGGGGGGGTGGGCCCAGGTGGCCCCTGGCTGCACACCCCACCGCTGTGCCATCCCTGCAGGCACCTCAGCAGCGGTGACTCCGGCAGCGACTTTGAGGACACGTTGCAGCCGCGCGGCAAGCGGGGACCCCGCCAGGCGCTGAGCCATGGCCCTGTACGTCCTGCCTCCTCCTGGCCATGTCCCCCATCCTGGGGCTGCTCCGAACCTCCGTTGCATCCCCTCCCACCAGGTCTCGAAGCGTCCCCGGAGGAGGGAGCCCAGCAGGGACAGGAGCAGTCCAACGGCGAGCAACCCGGAGCAAAACACCCTCTTTGAGGCCGTCAGGTCGGCCAAGATCGCCATCGAGGTAACCCCGGGGGGCCTCAGCCAGCCCGTGGAGGGGGATGAGGGGACACAGGGGGGCCGCGTGTGTCTCGAGCGGGGGACTTGGGTGTCCCCAGCCAGCTGCTGTTTGATGCCAGCTGTCCTGTGCCCACAGACGGTGGTAGATGACTGGCTGGAGACTTACAAGCAGGACCGTGAGATGGGCTTCCTGGAGCTTGTCAACTTCATCATCCGCTCCTGCGGCTGCAGAGGTGGGGGGGCCCCGCCAGATAATCTGTACCCCCCCTGTACTGCTGGTGGCCCACCCTCCCCCTCCCAGCCTGGGGTCCCCCGTTTCACCCCTGACTCCCCTGGCAGGCGTGGTGACCCCAGAGATGTTCAGGCACCTGCAGAACTCGGAGATCATCCAGCAGCTGACGGAGAAGTTCAAGGAGGTACTGGGTGGGTGCGTGGGGACGGTGTCAGTGGGGCTGGTGGGGGCAGCCCGGCTCACCCCATCTCCCACAGGATTCAGCTGAGTACCCACTTTCACTGGGCACCCAGCCCTGGCGCCGTTTCCGGGCTGGCTTCTGCGAGCTGGTGACCGCGGTGGTGCGGCGATGCCAGTACAGCGTCGTCTACGATGAGTTCCTGATGGATGCCCTCATCTCCCTGCTCACCGGCCTCTCTGACTCCCAGGTGCGGGCTTTCCGCCACACCAGCACCCTGGCAGGTAGGCAGCTCGCCAGGGAGGTGTGGAGGGGCTCCCTACAGGTGTCCCTGCTCCCACCGTGCTGCCCCCCCCCCAGCCATGAAGCTGATGACGGCGCTGGTGAACGTGGCGCTGGGCGTGAGCTTGCACCAGGAGAACAACCAGCGGCAGTACGAGGCCGAACGGAGCAAGGGACCCGGCCACCAGGCCACTGACAAGCTGGAGGCGCTGCTGGAGAAGCGCCGGGAGGTGAGCGGTGGCAGCAGGGAGGGGTGGGGCTGGGTGGCGATGGCAGGGGGCTGGACCCCTCCTGAGCCCCACTGTGTGTGTCCCCCAGCTCCAAGAGCAGCAGGAGGAGATCGAGAACATGATGAACGCCGTCTTCAAGGGCGTCTTTGTGCATCGCTACAGGTCAGGGCCAACCCGGCAGCTCAGGAGCGGAGGAGGGGGGAGAAGGGGCACAGAGCGTGGCATGGGTGGGCAGGTGGGAGCGATGTGGGGACGGGGATGTGGCGCTGCCAGGGACCACAGCACGAGCCCGGGCATTGCTGCACGCGGCAGGGATGTGGTGCCGGAGATCCGGGCCATCTGCATGGAGGAGCTGGGGACGTGGATGAGGAGCTACGCGGCCTCCTTCCTCACCGACGGCTACCTCAAGTACATTGGCTGGACCCTGCATGACAAGGTGGGCCAGGGCAGGGGGGGCATGGGGGCCACAGGGCCGAGACGGGGGTCCCGTTGACGGGTCCCTGTCCCTGCAGCAGCGGGAGGTGCGGCTGCAGTGCGTGAAGGCGCTGCAGGGGCTGTACTGCCGTCGGGACACGGCCGCCCACATGGAGCTCTTCACCAGCCGCTTCAAGGTGAGCGGGGGGGGCCCGCAGGGGTGTCCCCCGGGTCCCTGCAGGGTGTCATCGACCGCATCCCCCTCGCCAGACCCGCATGGTGTCCATGGTGCTCGACAAGGAGCCCGACGTGGCCGTGGAGGTGGTGAAGCTGCTGACGCTGATGCTAGAGTGAGCGCGGTGCCAGGGCTGGGGGGTGACATGGGAGCACAGGGTCCTCCGGTGACGGTGGGGACAGGTGATGGGGCTGTGGGGCACCCAGGGAATGGGATCCTGCCGGGAACGCATCCCCAGAGCAAGAACAGGGATGGGGAGCGGGGCTAGGGGCTGGATGGGAGGAGCGGGGACCCCCCCACCGATCCTCGTGTGCAGGAACATGGAGGAGGCACTGACGGAGGAGGACTGCCAGAGCGTCTACCCCGTGGTCTACGTATCCAGCCGGGCACTGGCCTCTGCTGCTGGCCTTTTCCTCTACCGCAGGTGAGCAAGGGCCAGTGCCCAGCCTGTGCCGTGCCAGGACCCAGCCCCCAGCCCACCCCTTTGCCTGGCACCAGAGCTGCTGCCATCACCCGGCCGCAGCCCCCACAAAAAGCCAAGCGTTTTCTGCCTGCCAAATCTGAGTCAGGCTCGATTTCCTCCCCGCTCCGCCGTGGGGAGCTTCTGGCAGGCAGCCAGCGGAGGCCAGCAGACCAACTACCTTCGTCCCAGGCTCATTAGAGCCGTCCTTAACGAGAGCAGAGCCCAGGGCGGCCGTATCTGGCCCTGGGGTCGCTGCGGGGCAAGCGCAAGCCCAGCACGTGCTGGGTCAGCTGCCCGGAGCCCCATCTGCGCGTCCCGCTCGCACGCTTATGCTGTTGCACCAGCCTTGGCACGCTCAGCAGAGAGGAGGCTGGCCGCGCCGTGTTTATCTCGGCGCAGGCCTTGGTTCTTGGCAGCAGCAGCGTTTGGGCTTGTCCCGGCCCTGTTCCCCCGCACATCTGGGGCGGCGGCGGCTGTGCATGGCGTCAGCCTGGATCCTCCCTGTCCCCCGGGGTTCTGGCCCCAGAGCGGGGGGGTACATGGGTCCCCTGTCTTTGTCCCTTGGTTTTCTGGTCCCTGCATGTCCCCCCCCAGAGTGGGAGGTACATGGGACCTCCCGCGTCCCTGTCCCTTGGGTCACTGTCCCCTGCACGTCCTGCTCGGGTAGCTGGGATCCCCATGTCCGTGTGTCCCCTCCCCGGGGGCTCTGCGTCCCTCACACCCAGTGTGAGCACACGGGACCCCCCCTGTGTCCCCAGGCTGCTGGACCCCCAACGAGAGCCGTCTCACGATGGGGACAACAGGACCTTCTTCCGGCTGCTTCTGGCCTTCTTCATCGAGAGTGAGGTGAGAGCAGCCGCAGGGGGGCCCAGAAGGGCACAGGAGGGGGGACCCTGCCTGTCCTGACAGTCCCCCATCCCCAGCTCCACGAGCATGCAGCCTACTTGGTGGACAGCCTGTGGGACTGTGCCGGGCCCCGGCTGAGGGACTGGGAGACCATCAGCGCTTTGCTGCTGGAGGAGTCGCCCACCAAGGGTACAGCAGTACTGGGAGACGCTGGGACATCACAGAGGAGTCATTGGGAAACACTGGGATATGCTGGGATGTCACTGGGAGACACTGGGATATGCTGGGACATTGCTGGGACCAAGTAGCTACATTGGAACACCCTGGGACATCCTTGAGGTATACGGGGACATTGCTGGGACGCACTGGGAGACGCCAGGATGCACAAGGGTGTATTGAGAGAGCATGGGGAGACACCGGGGCACTGCCACAATGCACTGGGATATACTGGGACGTCCCTGGGAGATGCTGGGGTGGCTGTGGGACATTCCTGGGAGATGTTGGAAGATGCCAGGATGTGATGGGGGGGCACTGGGGAACATAAGGGGACGTGCTGGGACGTCAGTGGGTTGTGCCACGACGTTGCTGGGGCACCGGTGGGTGGTTGGGGGACATACTGGGATTTGTTGGGATGCCCTGGGACCCCTTGGCACAGCCCCTGGGTCACCCCCCGCCCCCTTGTTCCCCCCTCCGAGGTCTGACGGACCAGCAGGAGAAGGCACTGGTGGAGATCCTGGCAGCCAGCGTGGTCCAGGCGGCAGAGGGGCAATCCCCGGTGGGCCGCGGCCCTGTCAAGAAGGTAGCGGTGCTGAGGAGGGGGCTGGTGCCCTCCCAGGGCCACCCTGAGCCCCCTCTCTGCCCCCAGCCCTCAGCCCGGGAGCGCAAGGCGCAGGTGGAGGAGAGGACCCGGCTCACCCACTGCCTTGTCCCGGCCCTGCCCCAGCTGCTGGCCAAGGTGAGGGGTACAGGGACCCCCCCCAGGGGCCTGGGGGAGTTGGTGCTGACCCCACACATGCACCCTGTCCCCCCAGTTCTCAGCCGATGCCGAGAAGGCGGCTCCGCTCCTGGAGGTGCTGCGCTGCTTCGACCTCAGCATCTACCGCACCGGGCGGCTGGAGAAGGTGCCAGCCCCTTGCTCCCTTGGCAGGATCTGCCTACCGCCCCCGCTGCCCGGGGCTGGGGCAGAGCCGCTCTGCCCCTGGAAATGGGGCTGTGGGGACAGGATGCCGATGGGTGCCTTGGGTGTCCCCGTCCCCACTGGGAGGCTGTGTGCCCTGCGCCCCCCCCATCGAGGGGCTGTCCCTGTCCCCCTGGGGGGTAGGGGGTGGGCCAAGACTGTCCTCATCCTCTCTGGGGGGCCATACATCCCTGCGGGAGGCTGCAAGTCTCCTTTTCCCCGCGGGAGACCCTGTGACCCTCATCCCCGGGGAGGCAGCATGTCCCCATCCCTCTGGCAAGCGCTCCCCCCTTCTCCTCACAGCACTTGGAGCTGGTGTTGGGGCAGCTGCAGGAGGTGGTGGAGAAGCACACGGGGCGGACAGTGCTGGAAGCTGCATCCCACGCGCTTCACGTGCTGTGCAACCCCGAGCTCGCCCTGCGTGGCCACGGGGATCTGGTGCGTAGCCGCCTCGCTGACCAGCTGGCCGACAAGTTCCACCAGGAGGTCACCGAGCTGCTTCAGGTAGAGGGGATGGGACGGGGACACTGGGACGAGGATGGGGACTGGCGCGGTCAGGACTGGGAACTGGAACCTGCGATGGAGCTCGGGCCACCCCAGGGCAGGGACTCGGACTGCAGGACAGGGGTGGGGGACAGGAGAGGGACCAGGACCTGTAGGGACGGCGGTGGCCTGGGCAGGGACGGGGAATTGGTGGGGAAGAGCCAGTCCGGGAGGAGGCTGGGTGGGGGAGCCAGCGAGGGAGCGCAGCCTGGCGTGGGTCCCCAGCCCCGCATGGGGCGTGCCCAACCCAGGGCCCTGCTCAGGCCTCGTCCCTGGACGAGGAGGAGGTGTACAGTATGGCAGCCACGCTGAAGAGGATCTCTGTCCTGTTCAAGTGAGTGGCAAGCCATGGGGCCACCCCACCCCTCCACCTGCATCCCTAGGGGTCTCCCGGTGTCCTTGTCCCCCTCTACGTGCCTCCCCTGTGCCCCGTCCTGTGGCATCCTGTTCCTCTGCCCTGCATGTCCCTGGCACCCTGCCCCATGGCACCCTGCCCCATGTGCTCTGCGTGTCCCTGTGCAGTGGCGTCTGCGTCCCGCTGTCCTGTCCTTCACCCTGGCTGTCCCCTGCCCCATCTGCTCCCCATGTCCGTGTCCCCCACACCCTGTCCCCTGCCCCACAGCTCCCCTCGCCCTGCTGATGCCACTCTGTCCCTGCAGCGCCCACGACCTGACGCCCTGGCAGCTCTTCGAGCCCTGCGCCCAGCTCCTCCAGCGCGCTGTGGACACGGGCGAGGTGCCCCCGCAGGTACCACCCCGGGGACACGGTGAGGCTCCTCAGCACTGCGACCATCCCTTGCCCGCATCCGTCCCCACAGGTCCTTGTCCCCGCCATCACCTGCCTCCACTTCCACGTCCTCTGGGAGCTCTCGCGCCTGCCCAGCACCGATGTCCCCCAGGTGAGAGGGTAGCATGGGAATGGCCACAAAGACATCTTGGGGTGGCCCCCGTGTCCCTAAAGGCCACCATGTACCCCTGCCCAGGAGCAGCTGCGGAGCCTGAAGGCCAGAGTCACCTCCTTCTGCTCGCTGTGTCAGAGCTGCCTGTCCGACATGGACGCTGGCGTCCGGGAGCAGGTATGCAGGGGCGAGGAGGACAGGGGACACACACGCAGAGGGGAGGTTGGGGCGCTGAGCCTGTCCTCGTGTCCTCAGGCCTTCGTGGTGCTCAGCGACCTGCTGCTGGTGTTCGGGCCCCAGCTGCCGCGGGATGGGCGGGAGGCACTGGCCCCACTGGTGCTGCTGCCTGATGCAGGGCTGCAGTCCCAGCTGGCTGCCTTCCTTATGGACCACGTCTTCCACCACGCCTGTGGCCACGAGGAGCTCTCGGCCACAGGTACGTCCCCTCTGTGTATCCCAGGGACGTCTTACGAGATGCCTGTGTCCCCCCCTCCTCACCGTCCACTCGTGTCTCTGCAGAGGACAGCGAGAACCGCATTGAGGAGCTGCACCAGCGCCGGGTGCTCCTGGCCGGCTTCTGCAAACTCATCATCTACGATGTGCTGGAGCTCAGTGCCGCCTCTGACGTCTTCAAGCATTACGCCAAGGTAGGGGTGCACAGGAGGGCTGTCCTGCTGGCCCGCAATGGTTTGGGGATATCGGGGCCCTGTCATCTCCTCCTCAGTTTTACAACGACTACGGGGACATCATCAAAGAGACTCTGAACTGCATCCGGCAGATTGACAGGCAGGAGTGGGCTCGCACCCTGCTGCTCAGCTTGCAGCAGGTACGACGCTGCTTGGGGGGGGGTTCTGGGGGTCCCTGGGTTGTCCAGGAGGCTTTGAGGGTCTCTGGGGGAGTCTGGGGTGCTCTAGGGAGGTCTGGGAGGCTCCAGGAAATGTGGACAGGGGGTCTCTGGAGAAATCCAGGGATCTGGGAGAGCTTAGGGGGGTGGGGGGCATCCGGGAAGCTTGGGGACTCCAGGAGGGTCTGGGGGGTCTCCGAGGGGTCCCGCACTGACCCTCTGCCCCTGCACAGCTGATGACGGAGCTGCTGCTGCAGCAGGGCCCCGATATCCGGGCAGCTGAGGCTTTCCTGGAGATCCGGGACCTGGCGCGACGTTTCTCCCTCCTCTTCAGCCTCCACCAGCTCCGCAACCGCTCGGCACTGCTCAGCATGCACAAGTGCGAGGGGATGGGGGGGGGGGGGGCGGGGGGCTAGGGCTCAGCGTTCCCCTCACCCCTCTGCCCTGGCCAGGGAGGGGATCCAGTTCGCCTTCCAGGAGCCTCCAGGCCCCGAGCTGGGGCTGCCACCCCTCAACCTGCCCTTCCTGGAGGTGCTGAGCGAATTTTCACCCCGGCTGCTGCGTCCTGACAAGGTCCTGCTGTGAGTAGGGGCTGACGGGGGTCCCCAGTGGGCGACAGGCGACAGGTCCCTGGGGGTGATGTGGGGTCCTCCAGCACGCCGCAGGTCCCTGGTGCCGTGTCACCCACCACGTCCCCCCCACTTCCCTGTCGTCACCCCCAGCCTGTCCTACCTGGAGAAGACGTGCCAGGAGCTGCGGTGGTCAGCACCAGGGGACACGCCGTGGCCGTCCCTTGTCACCTACCGCAACTCCCTGCAGCCGCAGGAGGAGGGGGGTTCGGTGAGCAGCCGCAGCACGGCCAGCCGCTCACGCCCCACTCCCAGCTCCGCTGCCAAGAGACCCCGTGTGGATGGTGAGGAGGGGGCTGAACCCCGGGGGGACCCTGTGTGCTGGGGGCTGTGCCACCCCCAGCACCCAGGCTGGGCTCTGTGGGGATGGCGGGGGGGACTTGTCCCGCTCTGTCCCTGGCTGTGGGGACCCTAGCCAGAGGCTGAGACCAGTTTGAGGGTAACTGGGGGGGTGGGAAGCTGAGAGGTGGCAACAGGGAGGGGGTTAGTGTTGGTTCCTGCAGGGACAGGGGATGGGGGACAAGGATGGGGCTCAGGGTGTGGGGATGGGGTGGGGGTCCCCGTGCTCAGCCCCCTTCCGCAGCCCCCCTGGAGCACCCCGACTCCAGCCCGTGGCCAAGCAGCCGCCTCCCCAGCCCGGCCCTGACCTCCACCGCCCTGCGGGGTGGTCCCCGGCCCCCCCTGCCCTGGCCACCAGCACAGGACCCTGGCTCTGACCCTGGCCCCCTGCAGAGGTGAGTGGCTGGGCTGGGGGTGAGCACCCCCCCAAGCCAGATGCCCCCCACCCCAGGAGCCCCCTGATTCCACATCCTTTTCTCCTTCAGCAGCTCCCTGTCCCGCGGGCGCAGCAGGATGAACCGGTGAGCGATGACCGGGGCGCACAGGAGGGACTGGGGCTGCTGGGGGAGAGCCTTGGGGGGAGATCCTCCATCCTCCACCTCCCTCCCTTCTCCCCCAGGCTCAGCCTGATGGTGGAGGAGGAGGAGGAGGAGGAAGAGGAGGTGGCTATTGAAGAGGAGAGCAGCGAGGACACCCCAGATCAGGACAGGGTGAGGCCACCCCCCGAGGGTCCCCCCAGCCACTTGCCCCTGCAGGGATGGGGCTAGTGGCCCCCCTGAGGTGCCCCCACCCCACCCGGCCCCAACCTTCCCCCCCACCCCCCCCAGACTCTGCTGGCCCCCGAGGACCGGCTCCGGGACCTCTTTGACTCCACCATCCTGGGCATCGAGGTGGGTTGAGGGCAATGCACGGGGTCCCCGGAGCAAGAAGGACCCCAAAGAAGAGCCCTCCCCATGCTTTGGAGGGGGGGGGTCTCACAGGGACCCCCTCTCCCCACAGGATGTCTGATTGAGGGAGCCCTGGCAGCGCTGAGCCCCTTCGGTGCCGTTATTGTTGTTGTGAGCCCAAATCTGGGGGAGCCTGGCTCCCCATGCCCCGTTCGGCGATGGTTAATAAATACTCATTGGACAGACAGCGTCGGGGTGTGGGGTCCTGGCATCAGGGTGCAGGTTCACGGTGTCAGGGCACAGGGTCCTGGTGTCGGGGCGTGAGTTCCGTGTGTTGGGGGTGCAGGTTTTGGTGGGGAGATCCCTGCACATCAGAGTCGCTGTGGGTGAGGTAGGGCACCCAGCTCTGGGGGGCTTGGCTGGGCCCAGGGAGGGCACGGTGACACCGGGGACCACACGGGACACCAGCTCCCGGCCCTGCCCCAGACCCCCGCAGCTGCCCTCCCCCAGGAAGGGGACGTGGGTCCCTGCCCATCCCCAGGCCCCGCGGTCACCCCTGCAATGGGGACGGGACCCCGAAGGCTCCCTAGGGAGGGGGGATGCGGGTCTCTGCCCGTCCCTGAGCCCAGGGAGCCCACACGCCCCCCGGCCCCACCTTGAGGAGTGCTGAGAGCTGTGACCCCCCCCGGCAGCGCGGGGCTGAAGCACCCGGGGGACACGGGGTGATGCTTTGGGGACATGCTGAGGGCCGAGGGGGGACACAGGGGTCCCGACCGACCGACGCCCCTCCCCCCCCCGGCTCCCCGGGCGTGCAGAGGGCTCAGCGCTCCCCGAGCGCCCCCCCGGATTCTTGTCCCGCCCCGGCTCCCGCCGAGCGCGGCCCCTTTAAGAGGGGGCGTACCCAGGGCCCCTCCGGCTCCTCCCCCGGCCATGACATCTAAAGGGGCGTGGCCTACGCCGGATAGGGCGGTGGCGGTCACATGGTGCCGGTTTTCGCGCCACTTTTGGTCGCGGCGCCGGGATTGACTCTCGCGGGGACCCGTACCGGGACCAGCACCGGGACCAGCACCGGCTTGCGGGCACGCGGACCGGAATCGGAAGTGACCTGACCCGGACCGGACCGGGACTGAGTCCGCTATGGCACCGCGCGACTACGCGGCCGAAAAAGGTGCGGCCGGGCCGGACCGGGTCGGCCCCGGGGTTGGGGGATCGTCCGGTAACCGCGATGCCCCCCCCCCCCCCCCCCGTTCTTCCCACAGAGAAAGCGAAGCAATTCCTGCAGGACTTCTACCGCGATGGCGCCGATGGCGGCAAGGAGTTCCCGTACCGGGAGCAGCTGGTGAGAGCGGCCGGCCGCCCTGAGGTGCCCCGAGCCGGCCCGGGGTCCCCGCCCCCTCCCCCGTGCCTCCTCCGTCCCCGACTCCGCCCTAGCCCCCATGCCCCCCGGTGCCTGTTGGGGGTCCCTGCCCTCGCCCCCGCGTCGCCTGGGCCCCCTTGTCACAGCTGCAGCCGCCCCAACGTGGCAGCCGGGGTCCTCCCATCACCCTGTCCCTGCTGGGGCCCCCCCTGCCCCTCCTGTTCGTGCTGGGGTCCCCCTTGTCACCCTGTCCCTGCTGGGATCCTCCTGCCCCGGCTGGGGTCCCCCCTGCCACCCTGCCCCGGCTGGGACCCCTCCTGCCCCCCCCCCGTCCCCGCTGGCATCCCCCCTGCCCTGCCCCTGCTGGGGTCTCCCAGTCCCTGTGGGTACGGGTGCCCCCATGGCCGGTTTGGGGTCCCCACACTCCCCTCGTTTCCCCTCTCTCCACCCCCCCCAGACAGCGCTGGCACACCGGGAGCAAGTGGCACTGTACGTGGCACTGGACGATGTGGCAGAGGATGACCCCGAGCTGGCCGAGGCTGTCTGCGACAACGCCAAGCGCTACTGCCGCCTCTTTGCCGACGCCATCCACGAGCTGCTGCCGCTCTACAAAGAGCATGAGGTGGGGGCTCTCCCATGGGGGGGGGGTGGGGGAGGCCTCAGCTGCCCCCTCTGATTTCCCCCTCTGTGTCCCTGCGTTCCCAGGTGTCCCGCAAGGATGTGCTAGACGTCTACATCGAGCACCGGCTGTTGCTGGAGCAGCGTGGCCGGGATGCGGGGGATACCCGCAGCCCCCAGAACCAGTATCCCCCCGAGCTGCTGCGGCGCTTGTGAGTGCGAGGGGGAGCCGTGACCCCCCCTGCATCCCCCTCTGAGCCTGGCCCTGCTGCCCCTGATGTCCCCAGGGAGTCCCATCTCCTCTCTAAGGCCAATTCTTCCCCTCCCCTGAGCCACTGTTCCATCCCCGTGTGCTGCTGCCAAACCCTCTCCTGCTCCTTTACTCCCTGTTCCCGCCTCTGCCTCAGTTCCCCCCCCACTAACCACTGCCCTTTCTGTCCCCCCCCCCCCAGCGAGCTATATTTCAAAGCCCCCTCCGCTGCCAAAGCCCGCGTGGTCCGTGACGTCAAGGCCGACTGCATTGGGAAGCTGGTGACCGTCCGCGGCATTGTCACCCGTGTCACTGAGGTCAAGCCCATGATGGTGGTGGCCACTTACAGCTGCGACCAGTGCGGGGCCGAGACCTACCAGCCCGTAAGTGGAGCAGAAGGGCCGTGGGGCAGGTGTGGGGGGCCCCCGGTTGACCCAAGCCCACCCTCTCGGCTCTCCCCAGATCCAGTCACCCACTTTCATGCCGCTGCTGATGTGCCCGAGCCGCGAATGCCAGACAAATCGCTCGGGGGGGCGGCTCTACCTGCAGAGTCGCGGCTCCAAATTCGTCAAGTTCCAGGAGCTGAAGATGCAGGAACACGTGAGTGACATGGGAGGGAGGTCCCCAGGACTTTGGGGCATCCCCGTGAGCCCCAACCGGAGCGTCCTGTCTCTCCTGGGCTCTCCTCCCCGTCCCTGCTCCCCACTCAGGGACAGACCGGCTCTGTCGGGGAGGTGACGGTGGTGGCGGCGCTCAGGGTCTGAGATTGGGGAGCCCCAAATCGGCCCCGGTCTCCCCCTGAGGCTTCCCCAGTGCGAGGTGGAGGAGGATGGCCCATCCCTGGTCAGCATTATCACCAAGGAGGTGACACGTCCCCGTGGCTCTGTCCTGTCCGGTCTGCCCCAGTCCATACTGGTGCAGGGGCAATTCAGGGACGGGGACAGAATCTGGGGGTGCCACTGGGGTGCTGCAGGTCCCCAGCCCCATCTGTTCCCCACAGACCGACCAGGTGCCGGTGGGACACCTTCCCCGCTCCATCAACGTGGCCGTGCACGGGGAGAACACACGCCTGGCCCAGCCTGGGGACCACGTCAGCATCACCGGCGTCTTCCTGCCCCTGCTGAAGACTGGCTTCCGCCAGATGGCCCAGGCAAGCGCGACAGCAACAGGCAGGGGGCTGCAGCGGGGACCCCCGGCCATCCCCTGACCCACCGCTACCTTTCTTTCCCTCAGGGTTTGCTCTCTGAGACCTACTTGGAGGCCCACTGCATCGTGAAGATGAACAAGAGCGAGGAGGATGAGTCGGGGGCTGGGGAGCTGAGCGAGGAGGAGCTGCGGCAGATCACAGGTCAGGCTGTTTGGGCACCCAGGACGCACCCGGCTGGGGACGAGCAGGGCCCGGGGCTGCCCCACAGCCACCTCACGCTTTCTTTTCCTTCTTCCTTTCCCTTCTTTTTTCTCCTCTGTGAAAAAAAAACCAGAGGAAGATTTCTACGACAAGCTGGCTGCCTCTATCGCCCCCGAGATTTACGGCCACGAGGACGTGAAGAAGGCGCTGCTGCTGCTGCTGGTGGGCGGCGTGGATCGCAATCCTCACGGCATGAAGATCCGGGGTGAGGCCATGTGCTGGGGTGGGGGACTTTGCTGGGAGTGTTCCCTCCTCTTGGGGGAAGGCTTGGCGGTCTGAGATCTGCTGAGGGCCCCTGAGGTTTGGGGTTAGGACGTGTCACCTGGGTGGGTTTGGGGGGCTGGGGTTGGCCTTGAGGCACCATGGAGGAAACCGGCTGAGGGATTTTGGGATGGGAACATGGCAGAGGGAGCAGGTTTGTTCCCTCTGTGGACTCTTCCCCCCTCCTCCTTTCCCCAGGAAACATCAACATCTGCCTCATGGGCGACCCCGGCGTGGCCAAGTCGCAGCTCCTGTCCTACATCGACCGCCTGGCGCCGCGCAGTGAGTCCCGGGCTGCCAGGGAGGGGTGGTGGTGGGCATGTGGAGGGTGCCTGCACCCCCCTACGCTCACCACACTGCTTCCCCCTCTGCCCCCCAGGCCAGTACACGACGGGCCGGGGCTCCTCGGGCGTGGGGCTGACAGCTGCTGTGCTGCGGGACCCACTGACAGGGGAACTGGCGCTGGAGGGGGGCGCGTTGGTTTTGGCTGACCGGGGCGTCTGCTGCATCGATGAGTTTGACAAGATGCTGGAGGCCGATCGCACAGCTATCCATGAGGTGATGGAGCAGCAGAGCATCTCCATCGCCAAGGCAGGCGTGCTGGCCACCCTCAATGCCCGCTGCGCCATCCTGGCCGCTGCCAACCCGGCTTACGGCCGCTACAACCCCAAGCGCAGCCTGGAGCACAACATCCAACTGCCTGCTGCCCTCCTCTCCCGCTTTGACCTGCTCTGGCTCATCCAGGACCGCCCTGACCGTGATAATGACCTGCGGTGAGCGAGGAGGGACCAGCAGGGGACGGCTGGGCGGTGCCGTGGGGCTGGGGAGGAGCCTGGGGGTAGGGGGGAGATGGGGGGAGTCCGTGGGGCGTGTGAGGGGCTGGAGGGAGCGTGGACACCCCACCCCCACCCTGAGTGCCATGGGGCTGGAGGGAGCGTGGACACCCCACCCCACCCCCCCGAGTGCCATGGGGCCGGGCTGGTAGTTGTGGGGCAGCCCCGGCCCCACTGCCAGCCCCTCTCTGCCCCACAGTCTGGCCCAGCACATCACCTACGTGCACCAGCACAGCCGCCAGCCCCCCTCCTCCTTCCAGCAGCTCGACATGAAGCTCATGAGGTGAGAGAGGCCACGAGGGGCTGCTGTCCCCATTGCCCCCGTTGTCCTCATCATCCCCTCACCCTGCCCGTCCCCCCCAGGCGCTACATCGCCACATGCAAGCGGAAGCAGCCAGTGGTGCCGGAGGCTTTGGCCGACTACATCACGGCCGCCTACGTGGAGATGCGGAAGGAGGCCTGGGCCAGCAAGGACACGACCTACACTTCTGCCCGCACCTTGCTGGGCATCCTCCGCCTGGCCACTGCCCTGGTGAGCCCCAGCATGGGCAGGGACGGGCAGGGAGGGACCCGTGGAGCTGGGCAGGAGCCCCACAGGGCGGGAGCAGGCAGGAACAGGCACAAGATGAGCTGAAGCAGGACTGGACGTGGCCTAGACCAGACCCAGCAGGGTTGACTTGGGCTGGAAGAGCGTCCCTGCCACCAGCACAGGACCCCTGTCCCATGGTGTCCCCCTTGTCCCCCTGGTGCTCCCAGTGTCCCCTTGTATCCCCCCAAGTGTCCCCTGGTATCCTCTCCTATCCACCCCCCCAGTGCCCCCTGGTATCCCCCCCTCACATCTCCCCAGTGTCCCTCCAGTATCCCCTCATATCCTCCCCAGTGCCCCCCAGCCCCTCGTATCCCCCATTGTCCCCCCCTCGTATCCCCCTGTTCCCCGCTGTCCCCTTTCCCTCCCTGGGGCACAGCCAGCTCGGGGCAATGCACCGGGGGTGCTTCAAGTGGTCTCAGGGCGCAGCCCCCAGGGCAGGGAAGAGCAGTGGGGGCCCTGGGTGATGTCTGAGGGTGCCATGGGCTGTGGTGGGGATGAGAGGGGGGGATCGCAGTTGCTGCTGAGCCCCCCCATTCCCACAGGCCCGGCTGCGGCTGGTGGATGTGGTGGAGAAGGAGGACGTAAATGAGGCAATGAGGCTGATGGAGATGTCCAAGGACTCACTGCTGGGGGACAAGGGACAGCAGAACCGGTGAGCAGGGGACGTGGGGGGGGATGGGGCAGACAGTGCCATTCCCTGGGCCCCAGTCTGCTGGGAAGGGGGGGGGGGGCAGCATTTGGGGTGGGAGGACCCTGGGGGTGCCATGGGGTGGGTGGGGAGGAGGTGGCAGCACCAGTGTCCCCCCTCCATGTCCCCTCTGAGCAGGTGGCAGTGCCAGGGTCCCTCCAACCCTCACCTCCTGCTGTGTCCCCCCTCCCAGGGTGCAGCGCCCGGCCGACGCCATCTTCGCAGCGCTCCGGGAGCTGGCAGGGGGCCGGGGTGGGGGCCGGGCCATTCCCTACGCCGAGGCCCAGCAGCGCTGCGTGGCCAAGGGCTTCACCCCCGCCCAGGTCCAGGACGCGCTCCGTGAGTACGAGGAGCTCAACGTGCTGCAGGTGAACCCTGCCCGCACCCGCATCACCTTCGTTTAAGGGGAGGGGATGACAGATGCAGCCACCATCGCTGGACACATCCTGTGTCTCTTCACCCCAGCCCCGCTCCCCTGGTTACACCGTTGTTACGTATGCTTTTTTTTTTTTTTTTTTTTTAACCAATAAAAAGGGTTTGGTTGGTTGGGTTTTTTTTTTTAACTGTTACTGGTTTGTTTTTTTTTTTTTTTCGTGGCACCGCCAGCTGTGCCATGTCGTGTGTCCCCGCCCTCCCAGGACCACACTCTCCCATGACACCAAACCTTCCCATCCTGGAGCCAATTTATTGGGGGGGGGGTCCCATAGCCCTGGTGTGGGGTCCCACAGCCCTTGGCAGGGGGGGCTCAGGGCCCCCGGTGCCCCCAGCTCCCCTAGAAGAAGAGCCCCCGCATGCGGCGGCCGATGCCCTGCCGGTCGTAGAGGATGTTGAATTTGTTGACGAACTGGTTCATGGTGTTGCAGGTTTTGGTGATAGTGCCCAGGTACGCCATCAGCCCTACGTCGTTACATTGCTGGGGGAGGGATGGGGTGGGGGTTAATGGGCTGCTGGAGACACCCCACCCCCAAACTCCATCCTGCCCCCTCCCACAGGGTGCTCCGACAGGGACACGAGGACCTGGGGCCCCCTCCTGGGACCTGGAGCCCCCCCCGAGCCATCACTCACATCGTAGAAGTCGGTCTTGAACTTGTCGGTGCTGAGGACGGGCAGGCAGTGGCACAGGGCATAGGCTTCACGCAGGATCTCGTGGTTGAAGGGCACCTCGCCTGTGGGGACCGCATCAGCCTGGGGGGGGGGACAGCCCAGGGGGGCGGGGGGGGCAGACAGAACACCACTGGGGACCTCCTGGGGTCCCTCCGCGGTACAGGGGACAGTCTTTCCCTGAGGACATCCAGGGACAAACCTGCCCCAGTCCTGCTCTGGGATGGGGGGGAAAGGCGGCACCAGTGGGGGGTGGGGGGACAGCCCTGTCACCCGCACTGGGGGATAGGAACAGCCCTGTCACCTGCCTGGGGTGAGAGGGACATCCTGTCACCTGCCTGCAGGGGGGGACAGGGACAGCCCTGTCACCGACTCACCGGCCTCGGAGGCCCTCACGTACTCCAGGATCAGCTTGACACGGCTGTGCAGCATCTTGATGGCGCTGTGCTGGGCGATGAGGTGCTCGGCCACTGTGAGGGTCAAGGCCACGTGTCCCCTGTGTCCCTCCCATGTCTCTATGTCCCCCCCCCTGCCCCCCGGCCAGCTCCACTCCCTCTGGGTAGCCTGAGAGCCACATCCCCACGGCTCCTGTCCCCATGGTTCCTGTCCCTGTGCCATCTCCCCCTGTCCCCACATCCCCTGCCCTGTGGCCTTTCTCCCCCCCCCAGCCCTAGGACACCTTCCCCATCCCACATTGTCACCCCCCATCCCCATGTCCCTCCCACCTGTGGAGTTCTCCCCGCTGCCAGTCGCCGTCATTCGGGCCACGTGGTCGACACCAATGCGCTCGGCCTCCTCAGTGGCCAGGGTGTAGGTCAGCTCCGCAAACAGCATCGTGGCCTGGGGCGGGGGATGACGGGGGGCAGGATAGGGGAGGGGTGATGATGGGGGGGGGCACGACAACCTTGCCGCCCCCCCCAAACCTTCCCTGCATCTCTAGAATCCCCCCTGGGTGACACCCACCCCCCCCACACCCAAAAATAGCCCCTGGATCACCCCCATGGCACCCCTGGAGCCCCCTGCAGCCCCCCTGCAGCCCCCCCCTCCACCCTGAGACACATACTCCCCCTGCCCCCAGGCCTCCAGAAGCCCCCCTATGGCCTCAGGACCCCCCCCCCCCAGCCCCCCCGACTTACCTCCCCATTGATGATGTCAATGACGGACTCAAAGACACTGACGGGCAGCTGGAGGGAGAAGAAATGTGTTTGGAGGGGGGGGGTCCAGACCCACACTGGGGGGGGGTCCTGGCCCCGCCCCCCCCCCCCCCCCCCACTCACGTCTGTGTGCTTCGTCATGGGATTCAGCTTGAGAAAGAGGGGGCTCTCGATGATCTCACACACCTGGAGCACGAGGGGGGGGTGTCAGGACGGGATGCTCACCCCTTCCCCCCCCCCGCCAGCCCTGCCCAATTGCCCCCCCCAGCCCCTCAAGCTCGGACCCCACCCCCATCACTCGCCTGCTTGTGGACGTGGATGTCGGAGGGGTCGGGAGGGCCCCCGGTCGTGTACCAGCCCAGGAACTCCAGCTCCTTGAACACCTGCTTGACTGGGGAGGGACGGGGGGGACACGGGGGGACAGGGCGGTAGGGGGCCCTAAGTGGGGTGGGGGGGCCCACCAACACACACACACACCCCCCCCCGCAATATGGGGGCAGGCAGGACCCCACAGACCCCCTGAGGGCAGCAGACACACATCACCCCCACCCCCCTCCCCCCAAACATCACCCCTCTCCCAAGACACCCCCTCAAAAGCAGCTCAGGACCCCCCCCCCCCCCCCCCGACCACCCTAGACCCCTCCAGACCCTCCCCTACCCCCCCAGGACCCCTCCCGGCCCCCTCACACTGCTCCTCCTTGGTGTAGTAGTACTCCTTGTCGATGAGGACGTGCCCATCCACAGCATGCGAGAGCAGCTCGAAGGAATTCATCACCTCGATGTTGCGGCCCTCCTGCCGCCCGATGAGGGCCCCGATCACTGTGGGGGCACGGGGGGGGGGGGGGGGGGGGGGGCTGTCACCCTGTGCCAGCCTTGGCCTTGTGCTGGGGGAAGCCCTGAACTACCCCCAGGTGCTATCTGGGGCCAGGCCAGGGGCTGGGGGGGACCCTGGGAGGCTGGGGGGGGGCCCTGGGAGGTTGGAGGAGGGTCCTGGGAGGTTGGAGGAGGGTCCTGGGGGGCCCTGGGGGACCCTGGAGAGCGGGGGGGGGGGGGGGGGGCAGTGTGTGGTGTGTCTGTGGGGGGCTGTGGGAGACCCTGGGGGGCTGAAGGGGGGGGGGTGTCTGTGGGGGGCTGTGGGAGACCCTGGGGGGCTGAAGGGGGGGGGGGGTGTCTGTGGGGGGCTGTGGGAGACCCTGGGGGACTGTGGGGGTGTTGGGGTACCTTGCACGTCTGTGGGGGGCTGTGGGAGACCCTGGGAAGCTGGGGGGGCGGTGGGGGGGGGGGGGGTACCTTGTGCGGGGCGCCCCTCCTGTGAGCGCATGCGGATCCAGTGGTCAGAGATGTTGAGGATGACGAGGGGGTGCAGGGCCACAGAGACGCTGCCCGTCACCCCCCCGGCCATAACCGAGGGGGCAGCTGTGTCGGGGGGGGAGAGGGGGCACACATCAGCGGGTGGGGGAGCAGGGGCAGGGCCGGGTGCGGGTGGGGCCGGGGTGGGGGGCGGAGCATGGACGGGGGTGTGGCCACAGCTCAGAGGCGGGTCCCGGGGGCTGTGGGCGGGGCTAAAGCCAGGGGGCGGGTCCCGGGGGCTGTGGGCGGAGCAAACCCAAAGGCGGGTCCAGGGGGCTGTGGGCGGGGCTAAAGCCAGGGGGCGGGACCCGGGGGCTGTGGGCGGGGCAAACCCAAAGGCGGATCCAGGGGGCTGTGGGCGGGGCTAAAGCCAGGGGGCGGGTCCCCATGAGTTATGGGCGGGGAAAAGGCCAAGGGGTGGGGTCCGGGAGTTGCGGGCGGGGAAAAGCCGCGAGGGCGGGGTCAGGCGGAAAGCAGCGAGACCCGGGATAGCGACCGGCTGGTCAGGGCAGCCCCGGGGCAGCGGTGCCGGTCCCGTGCGCCCGTCCCGTACCTGCCGCGTCTACCTCCATCCCGCCGGCCCCGTTGGTCCCCGCCGCGGATGAAGAGGCGCCGGCCGCCGCCGCCGCCATCTTGTCTCGGCCTGTCCCTGCCCGGCCGCCGTACGCAGCGCCTGCGCGCATGCGCCAGAGGGGGCGGAGGGGCGGGGCGTGCGCATGTGCAGTGGGCGAGGGCAGCGGTGGGTTGGTGCTCCCAGTACAAGGCAGTGCCCCCAGTTACACGCAGTGCTCCCAGTCTAAACCAGTGCCATCCGGTTACACCCAGTAATCCCAGTCCCTTCCTAATGCCTCCCAATCCAACCCAGAGCCTCCCAGTCCCTTCTCAGGTACACGGGCTCCCGCAGGCTCCCACGACCTCCCTTGGCCTCCCGTGGTCTCCCGCAGGCGTCCACGGTGATGCAGGGGCTCCCACGGGTTCCCACGGGCCTCCACAGGGGCTCCCACAGCATCCCACAGCGATAGCTGGGCTCCCACAGCCCCCCCCACAGCTTCCCATGAGATTCCATAGGGGTACACAGGATCCCACGGGCTCCCGTGGCCTCCCACTGGTTCATGCTACCTCCCACGGGCTCCCACTGGAGCTTATGGGCTCCCACAAGATCCCACGGGCTCCTATGAGCTCCCACAGGCCCCCATGGGGACACACGCACTCCCATGGGTGCACACGGGCTCGCACAAGTTCCCAGTGTCTCTCACAGGCTCCCTCAGCCTCCCACGTGTTCGCGCAGTCACCCACAGGCTCCCATGCGGTCACCCTTGTGGGAACCCCTGTGCAAATCCGTGGGAGGAGCCCAAGTGCACCTGTGGGAGGCCGTGGGAGCCTTTGTGCTCCTGTGGGATCCTGTGAGAGACCATGGGAGCCTTTGAGAGCCCCCCCCCCCCCCCCCCGTGCTGCTGTGGATGCCTGTGGGGAACCGCGGGAGACTGTGCATACCCGTGGAAACCTGTTGAAGGTTGTGGGAGCCTGTATGCCCCTGTGGAGACCCATGGGCGCTTCCGTGGGAGCCTCTGGGCACCCTCAGGTGGCTAAGGGAGCCCATATGCACCCACAGGAGCCTGTATGGACCCGTGTGCACCTGTGGGAGCCCGTGGAAGCTGAACCACTCTGGCCTGCTCCCCGGGCCCTGCCCCGCAGTACCAGCCCCACGGTCGGCACTGGCATCCTGCAGCCGCCTGTGGGGGAGGATGGGTGCCCCAGGCATTGCAGGTGGCCACCCACCTACACACACACACCAATTTCTGATTATTTTTTTATTATATATATTTTATTATTTCTGCCATGAAAAGTACAAAGAGTCGAGTCCGGGGGGGGGGGGGGGGGCCAGAAGCCTGTCCCCTCTGGGGGCCCCCACTCTGCCGCAGGGGCCCTGTCCACACTCAGGAGCTTTGTCCCCATTTTTGGCTTCCCCCCCCGGGGGTGCAGCTCTTATTGCTACTGAACGGGGGGGTGGGGGGGTGGGGGGGGGTGTCTCCTGGGCCCACCCCATCCTGCTGGGGCTGCCTGGACCCCGGGATGGGGGGGGGGTGGGGTGGGGGGGGGAATGTGTGTCAGAGCTTGTGGGTCGGAGGCAAACCCGGACCACTCCCCCCCCCCCAGTCCCTCATCCATCTCAGGGACATGCACACGCAGGTGGGGGGGTGGTGGTGGAAAGCAATAAATATTTACATTAACAATAAGTTAAAACTACAAGAAGCTGCAAACAGGCACAACACAATGCAAAAAAAAGCAGGAACTAGAAGAGGTTGGGGGGGAGGGGGGGCGTCCTGGGGGGGGGAGGGGGTCCCCCAGGAAGAGTAGAGGGTCCCGGGCCGGGGGGGGGGGGAACGACGGATGACGACGGTCCCAGGGCTGGGGAAAAGCCAGCGAAGAATCAGAAATAAATAGGAACTGAAATCACTGAAAAGCGAGAAATCATCCCAACAGAGAAGAGAAAATAAATAGCAATAGTAATAATAAGAACAATAACAATAGTAGTAGTAGTAATAATAATAATAATAATAATAATATAATGATGAGGATGAGGATGGAGCTGCTGTGGGGGACTCAGCCTGTTGGGGGGGGGGTGTGGTGTGGTTCAGGGACTTTTCTGCCCTTTTTATTTGGCCAGAATGCTTGAACTGGCGAAGCAAAAGTGAGCTGAGGAGATTGGGGCAAAAAAAAAAAAAAATTGCCCATTTTTTGGGGGATTTAGAGAAGAGTGGGGACAGGGCAGAGGGCAGTGTGGACAAGACACCCCCCCCCCCCCCCCCCCGCCCACCCCAGTTTGGGGGTGCCAGAGGCTCAGGGATAGCGGGAACATACACACCCCCCCCCCCCCCCCCCCAGCAGCATCACCATTATGTGCCATCGCCCCCCCAAACCCCCCCCCCCCCCCCCCCCCCCCCCCGTGTATCTGCTCGGGGAATCACAACCTCTGACCCTGCCTCTGGGCAACCGGGGGGGTGGGGGGGGGCACATTACAGATTCCCTCCCCCCCCCCTTCCCCGCAACTTCCCTCCAGAGGGACAGTTTGGGGGGACTTCAGAGGATTTTTTTTTTTTTTTAAGATTTTTTTGTTTGGTTTTTTTTTTGTTTTTTTTTCTTCTCTTACAAAAATAGATGGTTTTGTGTCTGTCGCTCTGGAGGAGTCACCGCTTGCTATGTCGGTCTCTCTCCTCGCTACCATTAGCGCTACCATTATTGTTATTACTCATTATTGTTTGTTCTTTCTCCCCCCCAAAAAAGTTCCCCCTCCAATAAAAAAAAAAAAGAAATGGAAAAAAAAAAAGAGGAGAGAGAACAGATAGATATCCTCCCTCCCCCCGGACTGCTGGACTGGAGGGGAGGAGGGGGGCACGGTCCCCTCTTGGCACCAGCCTGAGGACAAAACAAGCCGAATGGGGGGTTCTGGTGGGGGAAGCCCCCCGCCCCCCGCCCCCCCCCCCACCCCCCCGGGGCAGCGGCCGGAGCCGGGACTGGAACCCGCGTCCTCCGGGTGGTCCGGCCACCGCCAGAGGGCGCCACGGGGGCTGGCGCGACACGCGCGGGGGCGGGATCTAGTCCTGGGGCGGGGCTTGGCCCCGAGGGACGGGGCGGGGCTTGGCCTTTGGGGCGGGGCTTGGCCTTTGGGGCGGGGCCGAGCCAGGGGGCGGGGCCGAGCCAGGGGGCGGGGCTCCCCGCGGTGCCACCGCAGGGGGTGGGGGGCAGTTCGGTCCCGGGGGACCCCTGCATTCGCCCCCCCCGACCTGGCCTTCCACACACACACGCACATCCACACCTCCCCCGAGGGGCAGGACATCCCTAAGGGGAGGGGGAACGACACCCCCCCCCCCAACTCCTCCCCATTTGGGGGTGCGTGGCCATCCCGGAGTGGGGGGGGGGGGGGAAGGGGGGGGCAGTGTCTGGCACCTGCCCCCGGGGGGGGGGGGGGGGAGTCTCACAGGGGCGGGGGGGGGGGTGTCCGGGAGATTCCTGAGGTACCTGGGCTTGCTGGGGGTCACTGCGGCTTCCAGGTGCTGAGACCCCACCTCCAGGGTGTCCACAGTGCCCGGGGGGAGGGGGGGTGTCTGCCAACATCTCCAGGTGGGGAGGGGGCTCATCTCCAGGGTCTTTGGGGTGCCCGTGGTATTCCAGGGGGCTTTGGAGGTGACTTGCCTCTGTATCCAGGCGCCTTTGCAAGTCCCAGGGGTTTTGGGGTGCCTGAGGAGGGATTCCCAGTGTGTCCTCAGTGTCCTGGGGGGGGTCTCCAGTCTTTCCGGGAGGGGGGAGGATCTTCGGGGATGCCCCCCATGTCCCCCACAGTGTCCACGAGCTCTGGGGCGCCCAGGGGGAGTCCTCAGGGTGTTCATGGTGCCTAGGGGAGAGGTGGGGGGGCAGGGGGTGGTGTCCATGGTATCCAGGCTGTCCTTCAGCTGTCCCCATGGTGTCCTTGGTGCCCATGGAGGGAGAGGTCTCCGAAGTCTCCAAGCGTCCAGGGCAGGGAGGTCCCCACAGTGTCCTCAGTGCCTGATTGCGGGGGGGGGGGGGTGGGGTGTTGTCCCCATGGTGTCCTTGGGGCTTCCCCATGGTGTCCTTGGTGCTCATGGAGGGGGGGGAGGTCCCCAAGGTGTCTGGGGAGGGGGTGGGATGGGGGGGGGGGGTGTTCTCCATGGTCTCCAGGGTGTCCTCGGTGCTCATGGAGGGGGGTCCCAATGGCCTGGTAGTGCCTGGGGGGAGCCGAGGGGCCAGCGGGGTGGAGCTCAGGCCTTGTGCTGTTTGCTGGTCTTGAAGGAGACCTGGAGCACACGGTCACCCAGGCGGTAGCCATTGAGGCTAGCGATGGCCATGGCCGCCTCCTCGTAGTTGGTCATGGTGACGAAGCCGAAGCCTTTGCACTTGTTGGTGGTGAAATCACGGATGACCTTGACGTTGGTGACCGCACCGAAAGGCCCGAAGAGCTGCCAGAGGACGCTCTCGTCTGCCTCGGGTGCCAGGTTGTAGACGAAGATGCACCAGCCAGCGCCAGGGGCCCCCAGGCCCACCCCGGCCAGCCCCGGCACCGCCTCGATGGCCAACGGGGAGAACCTGGGCAGCAGCGACAGCGGGCTGGCCTGGGGTCAGGGCACCTGGACGCTGGATTTCTGCCCTCTCCCAACCCCACCCCCAGGACATGTGGGTCCCCTCCTGCCAGGGTCCCCAGCCCATGCATGGGGCTGGGGGTGCAGAGCTGGATGGGGAAGGGGTGTCAGGGGGTGGGGAGGGGCCGGTACCTCTTCACGCCGTAGGCCACGTTCAGCAAATTGTCGAGCCTGGAGGGGACAAGAGGTTGTTGGGGGAGGTACGGGGTGTGGGGGGGGGGTGGGGTGTGTGTCTCTGCCCATGTAGGTGTGTATTTACCATGGGGATGTCCCCATGCACTGTGGCCATCTCATCTCTTGCGGGGGGGGGGGGGGGGGGGGGGGGTGTGTCCCCATGGTGATGGGGGTGTCCCCATGGTGATAGGGGTGTCCCCACACCTTGTCATGGCCCCATCTCCTGGGGGGGGGGGGGGGGTGTGTGTGTGTGTTCCCATGGTGATGGGGGGGGTGTCCTCATGTTGATGGGGACATCCCCATACTCTGTCATGGCCCCATCTCCTGGGGGCACCCCCATTCCCAGTGATTTCCCACACCCCCCCCCCCCAAGCCCCCCAGGCCCCCCAGGCTCACCGGAAGCGCTGGGGGGGGTGGTGCAGGGCACCGTAGCGGCGGGCGCTGGGGCAGAGGCTGAGCAGGGCCCCCCCTGATTTCTGGCCCGGGCTGTTGGCGAACTTGACAGTGATGGGCTCGGCGGCGCCCAGCGGTTTCTGCCCGTGCAGCCCCCGGACGGCCTCCTCTGCCTCCACGCGCTTGTCGAAGCGGATGAAGCCCACCCCTCGTGAGACACCTGGTGTGGGGGGGGGACGGGATGTCCGGGGCGGGAGGGACGACAGAGCCCTGAGACTCTGCTGCACAGATGTGGGACCCAGGTGTCTGAGGAACCCCCCCCTCCCCCAATACACCACCGGCCACCCATTGGACCAGGACACATGTGGTGTGTCATGTCCCCCCCACCTCCACAGAGACCCTACTAGGAGCCTGGTGAGGAGGGGGGGTCTGGGCAGCCCCTCCCCCCCCCCCGGGGGGAGGGGCAGTGACCAAAGCATCTGGAGGTACCTGTGACCTGGTCGACAAGGATGCGGGAGGTGATGATGCGGCCGTACTGGGAGAAGAGCTGCTCCATCTCCTTCTGCCCCATGGCCTTGGGGAGGCCGCTCACGTAGAGGTTGGCGTCACGGATGGACGCTGAGCTGGGCCGGGCATAGGACACCTGGGGAGGTGGGTCAGCCCTGGGGACATCGGCGTCCAGGTGCCAGAGCTGCCTCCCACCCATGCCCCCCCCCACCCCCCCCCCCGGGACCCCCTGGTGCCCAACACCCCCCCCCCCCAAGGGACCCCCCCCCCGCATCCAGCACCTTGATGGTCTTGGTCTGCAGCTTGAGGCCGTTGAGGGTGCTGATGGCCTTGTCGGCGTCACCTGCCTCAACGTAGTTGACGAAGCCGTAGCCCAGGCTCTGCCCTGGGGTGCAGGGTCAGCAGTGCAGCCCCCCCAGCCCCGGCCCCACTCCCAGCCCCGGCCCCAAGGCCCTTTTCCATCCCATCTTCATCTCTGTCCCTGTGAGTCCTCATGTGTCCCCATGTCCCTGTACCAGGGATCCTGTGGTCAAGCTTGCAGGGCCTGACATCCCCAGAGGTCCCCATCTGCCCGTGTCCCATCTCCCCGTGTCCCACACCCCCATGTTGCATGTCCCCATGTCCCACCCACCCATGTCCCATGTCCCATCTCCCCATGTCCCATCTCCCCATGTCCCCATGTCCTGTGTCCCATCTCCCCCTGTCCCATCTCCCCATGTCCCATCTCCCTGTGTCCCATCTCCCTGTGTCCCCATGTCCCTGTGTCCCTATGTCCCATCTCCCTGTGTCCTGTCTCCCCGTCCCGTACCGGTGACCTTGTCACGAACGAGCTTGCAGGACTCAATGTCCCCGAGGCTGCCAAAGAGGCTCCGCAGCTCCTCCTGGCTCATGCTCTGGGGCAGGTAGTTGACGATCAGGTTGGTTTTGCTGTCATCGGCCATGGGGGGGCCTGGGGGGGCCCCATTGGGCAGCGCTGCCGCCACCCCCGGCCCCGGCACCGCCACCACTGGCACAGCCACGGGGACAGGGATGGGGCCACAGCCTGATGGCCCTGGGGTGCTGGGAGCCTGGGCCTCCACCGTGCTCAGGATCTGCTGAGGGGAAGGATGGGGGTCACCAGGGGGTCTCCAGCACAGGGACAGCACAGGGATGGGGACACCAGGGTCCTGGGGACAGCACAGGGATGGGGACATCGGGGTTCTGGGGACACCACAGGGATGGGGACAGTGGGGTCATCACCGAGGTGAAGCGGGGATGGACGGAGCCATGGGGGCACACAGGGATGGGGACAGTGGGAAGCGGCAGGGGGGATGAGGACGAGGATGCTGGGTGGGGGGATAGGGATAACCTGGGGGGGGCCCCGGGGACAGCAGCCTCTCCGGGTCCCCACGGGCTGCCCCTTCCCGCCGCAGGGCAGGGGGGGATCCGGGCGGCCGGTGCGCTCCTCCCCGCCCCCCCCGGGGATAATCCCCCATTGTGCACCGGAGCCCCCGCCCCTTCCCCCCCCCGCCCCCATTCGCACAATAGCGGGGGACAATGGGCCTTTGTCGCCAGGAGACGGGACACCCGGGGCCGCCAGCCACGGCCACGGGAGTCTGGGAGCTGCCCCCCCCCCCAGCCCCCTACAGCGGAATGGGGGTCCAGGGGAACCCCCCACCCCCATGGCGGGATGAGGGTCCGGAAGCTGCCACCACCCCCACGGCGGGAGCTGCCCAGGGGCTGAAATGGGGCGGAGGGACCCGACGGCCGGGGCGGGGGAGGTGGCGGGGTGGGGGGGGGGGGTCGGGACGAAGGAGAGGGTGTCTGTCCGTCCGTCCGAAATTGGCCGGTGAGAAAAAGTGAAAGCCGAAAAGATGAAAATCACCAAATCGGATTGAGAGAATGGGATTTCTGGGTGACACGGACACACATGGACATGGACACACACGCACGGATGCACACACATGAATGTGCACATGGATGCGTGCACACACATGGATGCACAGACACATGGACACAGGTGCACACACGGATGCGCACACACACGGATGCACACACGCCTCTGCCACACACACCCGCCCCGCACGGGGATGGGGCTGCACATGTCGGCATGTCCGTGTGTCGTGTGTGCGCACACGCTCCTCCCCACACACACGTGTCCCTGCACCCACACACGAAAGAGGAGGCGTGTGCGCGTACACCGGCACACACGCATGCACCTGCGCTTAGGCTCCTCTATGCTGTGCACACGCATGCAAACGTGGCAGTGGTTTGCGGGGGTGGGGGCAGATCCCCACCCCGCCCTTGCACACACGTGCTGTGCACGAGCACACAGGGCACACCCATGTCCCAGCACAGCAGATGCCACATGGGCCAACACGCCCCCCCACATGACACCCACATGCCTCCGTTGCACATACGTGTGCCCTCGACGTGTGATGCACACGCGCGTGCACGCAGCTCTCGTGGTGCCCCCCCCCCGCGTCCCCTCCCGTCCCTGCCCAAGTGTGTCACACGCTCACGGGGGGAACGCGCGGAGACGATGGGGGACACGGAGGTGGGAATGTTGGGGGGGGCACGGATGTGGGGGTGCGGGACACGGGGGGGGATGATGGAATTGGGGGGACACGAGGCTGTCGGCGAACGCTGGGAGTGCCGGCCGCGTCCCTCAGCGACCACCTCCCCCCAGCCCACGGACCCCCCCCGGCCCCGCTCCTACCGTCACCATCGCTGCGGGGTCGGGGTCGCTGCTCGGGGAGGGGGTCGGGGTGGGGCCCGCACGGTCCGGGGGGGGCTTGGGGAGCTGCGGGGACCCCGAGGCGGGGAGGGGGTCCGGGGGGGGGGGGGTCTCGGCGGCGGCGTCGGGCGCTGCGAGCGGCGGCCCCGTCGGTCCTTTAAACGTCCTTGGGCGGCCGCGGGGCGGGGCCCCCCCAAACCACCGCGGTGGGCGCGGCCCGAGCCCCCCCCCCCCCCCCGCTCCGCGATGGCTTCGTCCAATCCCCCCCCGCCCCCCGCAGGTGGGGCGGTCCGCCCCCCCATACCCCAAAACGGACCGGCCCCCCAGGCGAAGCCCATTGGCTGCCGAGAGGGCGGGGCCCCCCCGACGGCCCCCGAGACCCCCATAGCCCCCCCCCCGCCCGACCACGTGGCCCGGGAGGAGGAGGAAGGAGGAGGAAGGAGGAGGAGGAAGGGGGCGGGGGGGGGATGAAGGAGAAGGGGGGGGAAGGGCGAAGGAGGAGGAGGCGCAATGAAGACCCCGCAGCGTCGCCGCCGGAGCGGGGCGGGAGGGGGGGGGGTGTAGGGTGGGGGGGATCGGTAACGGAGCCGGGGGGGGACCCGAGCAGCGCACAGGGCGGAACCGCCGCCGGTTCAGCACCGCGGACAGCGGCGGGGCGGGGCCGTGGGTCGCGACCCCTCCCCGTGGGGCGGGGCGAGCGTGCGAGAGGCCCCGCCCCAGCACGGGGAGGTGGGGGGGACACGGACCAGCTCTGTTTCCCTTCCCCCCCCCCGGGCCCTGGAGCCCCCGGCCCCTCCCTGGGCCGCCCCCCGCCCCTCGGGTCGTCCCCCCCAGCAGAGAGCAGGAGGCAGCAGGTAAAAGCCATCAATCACTTTAATGGAACTGGGGGGGGGGCCGGGGGGGTCAGGTCTGTGTGTGTCCCCCCAAAAAACCAACAGCAGGGTCCCCACTACCCCTCCCAGCCCCATTTGCCGCAGGGGAGAGGGAAATGACAACGGAGAGTCAGGAAATAAATAAAGGCGGGGGGGCAGGGCAGTGGGGGATGCTGGGGGGGGTGCCCCAGAGGAGGCTCCCCAGTGCTGGGGGGGGTGAGGGGCTCCACCCAATGCATGGAGCTCCAGGTGCCCCATGAGGGGGGGGTCAGGACCCCTGGGGGGCACCTCTCCCCTCCATCTGCTGCGGGGCAGCCGCAGGGATGGCGTGGTGACCCAGTGGGGGGGGGGGGGGACGTGGCCCCCCCCTAGGTGCCACGGGGCTCGGGGTGGCTCTTGAGCGAGTGGAACTTGAGGCCCTCGGGGCGCTCGAAACGCCTGCCGCAGCGCTCGCAGGGGAAGGGGCGCAGCCCCGGCCCCCCGTGGCGCCTCATGTGCCACGTCAGCGAGGCACGTTGGCGGCAGCGGTACCCGCAGACCTCACACCTGGGGGGGGGAAAGGGGGGTGAGGGGGACCCACAGACCTCACACTTTGGGGAGGGGAGGCAGAAGGGGGGGGTTCAGAGAGAGTGGGGTCCCTCCCCGTGTCACCCGGGGCAGCAGCAACCCTGCCCCACCACTGCCCACAAGCAGGGTTCCCACTGGTGCCCCCCCCGCCCCTGGTACCACCCTCACCCCCCCATCACTCACTGCAGGGGGGTCTCCCCCGTGTGCGTCCGCCTGTGCACCTCCAGGTGGTTCTTGCGCTTGAAGGACTTCCCGCAGGTCTCACAGGTGAACTCCCGCACGCCTGGGGACGGGGACACGGCGGGGGGGGTGTTGGGGGACGCGGCAGGGTGTGGGGGGACACAGGGGAGGCGCGGCAGGGACGACACAAGGGGCTCACCGGAGTGGATGACCATGTGCCGGCGCAGGTGGTTGGCCAGGTAAAACCTCTTCCCGCAGCCAGGCTGGGGGCACTGCTGGGTCCGGCCCCTGCGGTGCACCAGGTTGACGTGGTTCTGGGGGGGTGGAGAGGTGAAGGGGGGTCTCGGGGGGAGCCTCGGGGGGGTGGGGGGGGGCGGCAGGAGGAAGGAGGGGCCTGGGGGCCATACCTGGAAGCTGCTGAGAGCGACGTAGACCTGGCCACAGCCGGCGTAGGGGCAGGCGATCGGCTCTGGGAGTCCCTCGGGGTCGGGGCAGGGGGCACGGCCCCGCCTGCTCCGCCGTCGCCTGCGCAGGGAAAGGGAACAGCACAGCCTGGGGTGAGGGGGAGCCCCCTCCCCAAGATAACAGCACGGTGCGGGGAGGCACAGGCATTCAGGGGCTTCGAGAGCTCCCATGCCCCTTCACAAGCCGAGTAGCGTCTCTGCCCCCCCTGAAAAAGACCCCCACAGCACCCAGAAACTGTCCCAGGCCGCTACCCTCCAGAAGAGCCCCCCCAACCCAAAGCCCCCCCCCCGCCCCGTGTCTCCCCCCTAGTTCCCAAGGACCCTCTGTAACCCTAAGATCTCTGCCAACCCTAAAAAAATCCCCCAACTCCTCTAGCCCCTCCAAGTCCCTGAACCCCCTTTTTGTGTCCCCAGTCCCTCAGGGAACCTCACAGGCACCCCCAAAGACTGCACACACTTCCCCCAAACCCCCCGGGACCCCCCCAAAGTCCATCACACCTCCCCAGCCCCCCCAACCTGACCACCCCTGGGCCCCGGCGTGCCCAAGTGACGCCCCCCAACCCCTCCTAACCTCTCGGGCTCTTTGGGGATTTCGTAGATGATGGCAGATACATTGGCGTCCTCAGCCAGAGGGGGTGGAGGGGCCTCCAAAGGGGGCTCCAGAGGGGTCTGCGGGGGGGGCTCGGCGGCGGGGGGGGGCACCTCCTCCTGCTTCAACCCCAGCACCTCGTCCTCCTCTGCCGTCAGCATGGCAAGTGAGGTGCTGCTGCCCCCTGGCCCTCCCAGCACCCGATTCCCTGCTGCCCCCTCTCACCCCCAATTACCCCCCAGCCCCCTGGTCTCGGATTCCTGACCCCAATCCCCCCAGGCCACCCCAGCACCCTGATCCCCCCAACCCTTAATCCTTGTTCCCCCTGACCCCCCAAGCACCCCAATCCACCCCCCTGACCCCAATCCCCCCAGGCCACCCCAACACCCTGCTCCCCCCCATCCCCACAAGCCCTGCTCCCCTCACCATACCTGTCTTAGGGATGTGGGAGTCCAGGGGGGGTGGGGGGAAGCTGCCCCCCCCCTCCAGCAGAGTACAGGGCACCTCATCCCCCGCCACATCCAGCTGCAGCCCCCCCAACGCATCATAACTGGGGCTGGCCAAGATGAGGAGGGGGGGCCCCTGCAGCAGGGTGGGGGCCCCCCCCTCGGCCAGCGCCCCCCGCCCCGTGCCCAACCGCAGAGGCAGCGGTAGCGGCACGCAGACCACAGCCTCCAGTGCTGCCCCCCGCCCTTCCGCGATGCCCTCAGGGGGGCCTGGACCCACAGGGGGGGCCACTGCCGCCTCCCCTGAGGCTGGAGGGCCCCCCCCCGGCGTCGCCTCCGAGCCCGAGCTGCAGCCCCCCGAGGAGGAGGAGGAGCTGCCAGGAGCTGCTGCTGCAGGAGAAAGAAGATCAAGGGGAGCCCTAAAACACCCACACCCCCCCCAAAAAGGAGCGTCCCCCCACCCCAGAGGAGTCCCCTGCCCCCCCCTGCAGGCCAGGCCCCCCAGAAGCTGCAGTGGGGTCCCACACATCATCCCCCCGGGGCCCCACCACCCATCTAAGCACCCCCAGCCCCCTCCCCGGGTCCCCCCGCCCACCCCATTGCACACCGTCATCATCGCTGTCACCGTCCGAGTCGCTGAGCGGCCGCAGAGGCGAGTGCAGGTCCTGGAAGTAGCGGTGCCCGCGCTCGCACTGCCAGACGGCCGTGGTATAGAGCCCCACCGAGGGGTCCAGCTCCGCCAGCCGCGGCTCGTAGGGGCAGCGCTGCCGGTGGTCCTCGTACCAGATCACCGCGTGCCGCAGGCAGTTCACATTGCGCCGTCGCCCTGGGGGAGGGCTGCTGGCAGCCTGGCACCCCCCGCCAGCACCCCATCTCCCCCCAGATCCCCCTTGCATCCCCAGACCTCCCGCTATATCCCCCCACACACACACCCCCAGATCTCCCTCCCATCTCCCCTCAGCCCCTCCCTACACCCCTGGCAGCCCCAGCGGCCCCCCCACACCCAGCACCCCCCGGCCGCGGGTGCCCCCGCTCACCCCCCGGCCCCCACCGGCGGGGGAAGCCCACCCCCTCAGCACTCACTTTTCTTCCGTTTGGGTTTTTTGGGGATCTGCTCCCACGGTTTCCTGTGGAGAGAGGGGCGGGGGCCTGGGGACAAGCAGGGGCGCTGCTCCCCACGGAGGGGGGGGGGAAGGGGCGTTCGTCCTTCGCCCCCCCGAGAGCTGCAGGCGGGTAAGGGGCACCCGATCCGTCCCCCCCTCCTGGTCCCCACGACCCTCCCGCCCCCCACCCCCCCCCAGCTTTTCAGTCCCGCTCACCCCCGCCGCCCGGCGCGCTGCCCTCGCTCCAGGCCCAGCAGGTAGGCCGCCAGCTTGGCATCGCTCCAGCCGCTGCGGCGGCGCAGGTCGACCCAGGGCCCGTGCGCTTCGCCCAGGTACACCCGCCGCACGTCGTACTTCTTCCGGGATTCCAACCGCCGCCGCGCACGGTCCGATTCTGTCAACCGCGGCCGTCCCCTCGCCTTACGGCCGCCGCCCCCGCCGCCCCCCGGTTCCGTCGCGGGGTCGGGGCCGCCGCCACCCCCCGGGCCCGGGCCCCGCTCGGCCGCGCTCATGCCGGGCCCGTCGCCCCGCCCCCGCGGCGCGCTGCCGATGACGCCACCGCCGCTTCCGGTTCGACTCGCGCCGTTTTTCGCGAAGGAAGGCGCGACGCGGTGCAAAGCGCATGCGCGAAACACGGCTGGACCAGCCCAGCACGCATGCACGCTTACTTCCGCCAGGCTCTGCCCAGTAGGCGTCTGGGCGGCCAGCCCGCATGCGCGGAGCCCTGCCCGCACTGCCCCCCCCATCCCCGCTCTCCACTGAGCCCATTCCCCCGCCCGCCCGCCCGCCGCCCCGCCGCCCCCCCCCGACACAAGACACCCCTCTTCATCGGCGACACTTCCTTTATTCCCCCGGGGCCATGCTTCCTTTATTTCCCCCGCCCCGGGTGCTGTGCCCATACCCCCGCGGCAGGTCGGGGAGCTCCAGCACCGCGGGGGGGGGAGGCACCTCCCCCAGGGAGGGTGTAGGGGGGTCCCCGGTGGCGCCAGCCGGGGGGTCCCCATCCTGTAGGCGGAAGACGACGGGGGTGCGCCCCAGGACGGGGTTCGCCTCCTGCAGCCCTGCGATCCACTTGCCTAGTGTGTGCCGGTCACCCGCCCCCGCCATGCACAGTGCGAAGACGGGACCCTCCTCCACTGCAGGGGATGGGTCAGGGGGACGGAGAGGGCACGGGGGGGTCCCCTCTCCTCGCCCTGTCCCCTCCCCATCCCCACCTTACCCTCGTCCACATCGAAGTCATCGTCGTCCCAGGGTCCGCGCTCCAGGTCCAGGTCAAGGTGCAAGGGGTAGTACAGGCTGCGCTCGGGGTCTGGGGGGTCTTCCTGGTGGGGCAGGGGGTCCCTCCTACCCGTTCTGGGCCAGAGCTCCCCTCCAGAGCCATGGGGGTCCCCTCCCTCCCTACCTGCCCTAGGCCACAGGGGTCCCATCCCCTCCCGTTCTGGGCCATGGGGGTTCTGTCCCCTCCTGTCCTGGGCCATGGGGGTCCCATCCCCTCCCACCCATTCTGGGCCACGGGGGTCCCCTCTGTTGCCACGGGTAGCCCGTCCCACCCCCTCCAGGGCCGTGGGGGTGTCCTCCGCTTCCACCCCATCCCAAGCAACAGGAAGTTTCATCCTGTCCCCTCCTGTCCCTGGGGCTCACCCGCAGGTGAGGGGGCAGGGGGTCCCCCCGTAGCACGTAGTACCACAGCTGGGTGCTGCGCAGCCAGAGGGAGAATGGCCCCTCCACGAAGACGGGCCGTGCCGGGCCATGCCGCGCCAGCAGCTCCTGCTGCTCCGGGCTCTGGGCGCCTGCAGAGGGAAAAGTTGGGGACCCCACGGCGGCACTGGGGACTCCCTCTCCACCAGGTGCCCCGAGTGCCCGGGTCCCTCACTTGCACCAGGGTCCCCAACCCCACACAGAGTCCCCCCATGTGCCAGATTTCCCCCCAAAACATGGGTGTGTGTCCCCTTCCCGAGAGGCCCACATCCCTCCCACAACACCTGGGTTTCCCTGGGTCCCCCGGCGCTCACCAACGATGTAAGGCTGGACAGAGCCCTCGTTCTCGTTGTCCCCCTCATCTGGCACTGGCCGCTGTGGGAGGGAGACGGTCGTCACCAGCCACCCCTTAACGGCCCAGGGACACAGGGGCCTTGTTGTGGGGGTCCCCAAGGGTCCCCATCCCTGCATCTCCCATCCCAGCATCCCACCCAGCTGTCCCTGTCCTCGACCCCCATCCCCATTCCATCCCCCCGACAGACAACGACTGGTGCGTGTGTGCCCCCATCTGCCCGTCCCCACGTCCGCCCACCACGTCCCCACCTGGTAGACGGTGATGTGAGCGTCAGGGTCGTTAGCAATACGGCGCAGACCCAGGCAGGCAGCAGCCAGGCCCGGGGGGGGCAGGACGGAGGGCAAAGGGTGGGGGTCCACGTGTCGAAGCCGCGGCAGCCAGTACAGCATCCGCTGGCACTTGCGGACGGGACGGCTGCGAGGCCCAAAGACCCCCAGGAGCAGGAATCGTGTCTCCGCATCTGGCACCACGCCTGCACGGGGAACCAACGGCATCCGGGTGGGCGCAGGGACCCTCCCAAAGACCCCGGTACCCCCTCTCCAGGGTGGGGAGTAGGCTGGCACCCCCCCTTACCCCCACCGGCACCCACCGTATCGTTCCATCTGCTCCAGGATCTGGAGGCCGCACTCCTGCTGCTGGGGGAAGGGTGCCAGCAGGCGCTGGATGGGCCCGCGCGGCACCCAGGGCCCGCGGGGCAGCAGGCGCAGCAGGCGGTGGTAGGCCTCCCGCTCCCGCGCCACCCCCAGCGCCGGCATCGCCGCCAGCGCCGCCGCCACCAGCTCCAGCCGCCCCACGCGTCGCCCGGGTATCCGTTCCAGAGTCTCCAACGCCGCCGCGAAGGCCGCGGGACCGCGGTCGTTGTCCTGAGCATCGCGGGGGGGGTCACGCCGTGCCGGGGCCCCCGAGGCCGGGTCCCCCGCGGGGCGGCTGCTGTGTCGGCTCATGCTGCGGGCGACCTGGGAGGGAGACAGCGGGTAAGGCTGGGGAGCCGGGGGAGGGGGGTGCTGGGCTCCCGGTGCCGCCGCCCGCCCGAGCCCCGTGTCTCCCTCGCGTCCCCCCGTTACCTGCGAGGGTCCCCAGCCCCCCCACAGCCGCCGGGACAGCGCGTGGGCCCAGTGCAGCCTCATGGCGCCGCGGGGTCGCGCCAGAGGTCAGAGGTCACGCTCAGACACCGGGATTCCCCCGCGGGGTCGCGCCGCCGGGCGCCGCCATGTTGCCGTTGACCCCACCACCGCCGTCGGCGAGCGCTTCCGGGTCACGAGGCGGGGCCTGAGGCAGAGCCAATCCCCGCGCGCTTCTCGCCTGGGGGCGGGGCCCGGGCGGTGATTGGCGGCGCGGGGGAGGGCGGGGCTCGAAGGGGTTCCCCGTGACGTCAGAGCGGGCCCCACGGATGAGTTCAGAGCCGGGGTTACACCATGAAGTCAGAGCCGGGGATACACGATGATGTCAGGAGTGGGGACAGCGGTGGCCTTAGGCATGGCTGGGAGATGTCAGAGCCTAGGGGCCCGCGGTGATGTCACTTGGGGCACAGTGACGTCAGAGCTGCAACGGCTGCTATAAATGGAAACGGCAGCTCCGGATGGGATGGGGCGCCTTCCCCCCCCCCCCCCCCCCGATCCTTGGGTCTCCCGGAGCGTCGCCTTCCGAGGCCGCGGGACTGGGACCGGGACCCGCATCCCCCCCGGCCGGGTCCCCGTGGGGCGGTGGGGGCAGAGCCTGGACACCCGGGTCCCCCCGGCCGCGGTCCGGGGGTGGGGGGGGTGGGGTGGAAGGCGCATTCCCCACCCGTGACGAACCGTCCCGCCCCCCCCCTCCCGGGGCTGGCGGAGTCCGATCCCCTGACGGCACCGGGAGGACCCGGCGTCCGGACGGCCCCGCCCCCCTGGAGTGGGGGGACCCGGGGGGGGTACACAGCGGGGGGGGGGGGGGGGGCATGGGCAGAGGGACAGGAGCAGGGATGGGGGGACGGGGGGGGGCGGGAGACGGGGAGGATGAGGATGGGGAAGGGATGAAGGAGGCGGAGGGGAGGTGGGGAGACTGGCCCGGGGCTCCCCTACCCCCCCCCGCCCCCCCCCGGAATCCCCCCGCTAAATGTGGAAAAAATGACGCCACCACCCGCCCCGCGGTGACGTCAGCGCGGCGGGTGGCAGGGATTGGTTGGCGACGATCCCGGGTCGGGGGGGGCTCCGCGCCCTCCGCCGACTTTTAAAAGTGGCGGCGGCGCCGGGTCGGGACCGGGACGAGCGACCCGGGAGGAACCGACCCGACCCGACGGCACCGACCGGACCGGGGCCGAACCGAACCGAACCGAACCGGGACAGACCCGGACCAGCACGACCCGAGCCATCCCGCTCCATCCCGCCCCACCGGGACCCTCCCGCACCGACCCCATGTCCAACGCGCATTTCAACCGCGGGCCGGCCTACGGGCTGTCGGCCGAGGTGAAGAATAAGGTGGGCGGGACCGGACCGGACCGGGCAGGACCGGACCGAGTCCAGCAGGACCGGACCGACCCCACCGGGGTGGAGGCGGCAGGACCGGGGCGGGGGGGGGGGAGGACTGGGGCGGGGGGCGGGGGGCGGGGGCAGGGCCGGGCGCTGTCCCTGGTGCTGGGTCCCCCCCGCCGTGCCTCAGTTTCCCCACTCGACGCCCCGCGGGGTGGGGGGGGACGCCCCGTCCCTCCGGTCGCAGCCGCCTGCGGGAAGCGGCGCGGGAAGGGTTAACCCCGGGGGGGGGGGGGCTCTGGCTGCCCGGGGGGGGGCCCTGCCGCCCCCGGCCCCGCCGCGCACCCTTATAAGGCGTCGGAGCGCGGCGGGCGGGTGGCGGCGGCCCGGGGCTATATATGGGCAAAGGTTCGGCGGGCCCGGGCGGACGGGTCCTCCCGGGGGGGGGGGGGGCGGAGGGGGGGGGAGAGCGGGCGGGCGGCCGGGTCCTGCCGGGGGGGGGTGGGGGGGCCCAGGCGGCCAGGTCCCCCCTCACTCCGCGAGGGTACATGTCGTGTGTGTGTGTCCCCTGCCTCCCCGCACCCCACCCTCCCCGCACCGGGGGGACCCCACGGTGGGGGGCCGAGCTCGTGTGTCACCCCCAGCATGACACACCCCCCTTCCGTGTCCCCCCCACCTGACACCATCCCCCACGTCCCCTGAGGGGGTCCCCCATTCCCCCCATCCCTCTGATGGGGTCCCCACATCCCCCTGACACCGTCCCCCCCCCGTGTCCTCCCGACACCATGCCCTGCGACCATGTCTCCCGTCCCTGCTGACGGTGTCCCCTCATCCCCCCGTCCCCCCCCGACGGTGTCATTCCCCCCCCCCCGTGTCCTGTTCCCTCCCCCAGCTGGCGCAGAAGTACGACCCGCAGCGGGAGCGGGAGCTGCGCACCTGGATCGAGGGGACCACCGGCCGCCGCATCGGGGACAGCTTCATGGACGGCCTCAAGGACGGCGTCATCCTCTGCGAGTATGACCCCTTGACCCCTGACCCCAACCCTGAACCAGGCTGTCCTTTGGAAGGGTGACCCATCCCTGACCTCTGACCCCAACCCTGAACTGGGCTGTCCTTTGGGAGGGTGATCCACCCCTGACCCCAGGAGCTCAGGCTGACCTTGACCCCAGACCTTAACCTTGTCCCTTGCCTCCTGACCTCACCTGGGCTGACCCTGACCCCTATGGGTTGACCCCTGACCCCCCCCCCCCAGGCTCATCAACAAGCTGCAGCCCGGCTCTGTGCAGAAGGTTAACGAACCCGTCCAGAACTGGCACAAGGTGAGGGCACGGCAGGGGGTGTGTAGCAGGATTTTTGGGGGGGAGAGTCCCACGGGGCTCAGGGGTCATCCCGTTCCGCCTCCCCCCCCCCCCAAATGTGGGGGTCCCGTCTCTGAGCTGACCCTCGTGCAGCTGGAGAACATTGGGAACTTCCTGCGGGCCATCACGCGCTACGGGGTGAAGCCACACGACATCTTCGAGGCTAACGACCTCTTCGAGAACACCAACCACACACAAGTCCAGTCCACCCTCATCGCCCTTGCCAGCCAGGTGACACTCAGGATCCCTGGGGGGGGGGGGACACGGACACGTGACACTGGGGGGGGTCCCTACAGCCCCAGGTGGGTCCACTGTGTCCCCCCATCGCCCTTGTCTGCTGGGTGATGGGAAAAAATGGGGGTTCAGGGGAGCCCTGGGGGGGGTGCGTTGGAGTCCCAAGGAAGTTTTGGGGGGGAATTGGGGATAAATGTGGGTCGGGGGGGGGTGGTGTCTGGAGGGGTGAGGGTCTGTGGGCCCCCCCCCGAGCCCCAGGGTCTCGCGCAGGCCAAGACGAAGGGGAACAACGTGGGTTTGGGGGTGAAGTACGCGGAGAAGCAACAGCGGCGTTTCCACCCTGAGAAGCTGCGTGAGGGCAGGAACATCATCGGCCTCCAGGTAACACGGGGGGGCATGAGGATGGGGGGGGCGGATTTTGGGGGGATTGCAGGGCACACGGGGTGCCCGAGGGGGGTCTTTTGGGGGGGGATGGGACACACAGGCTTTCGCTGACTCGTCCCTGCCCATCCTCTCCCAGATGGGCACCAACAAGTTCGCCAGCCAGCAGGGCATGACGGCGTACGGGACGCGGCGGCACCTCTACGACCCCAAGTTGGGGACGGACCAACCCCTGGACCAGGCCACCATCAGCCTCCAGATGGGCACCAACAAGGGCGCCAGCCAGGTGAGGGCAGAGGACACCGAGGACGCCATGCCGGGGGGGACATGACACAACACGCACAGGGACACTGCCATCCCTGCGGGGACCCTGCCATGTCAGGCTGGCCTGGGATGGGGACACGGGGGGGGGGACGGACGTTGGTGTCCTGAGTCAGGTAAAGGGATCTGGGGACATGGAGGGGTCATGGGGACCCCATGGGGACTGGGGGGCTGACAGGGAGGTCCCCAAGGCCCCCTGAGAAGGCTGAGGGACATCTGGGGAGAAGGACCCTCCATAAAGGACAAGGGACCCCCTCTGGTCCCCTGGAGAGGACAGGGGACCTCTCAGACCCCATGGGGAGGCCAAGGAACCCCTTGGGGAGACCAGGGGACCCCACAGCAAGGCCAAGGGACCCCCTTGGGGAGGCCGATCCCTCTGCCCCCCCCGCCAATTGCTGCCCCTACCCCCAGGCGGGAATGACGGCACCAGGAACAAAGCGTCAGATCTTCGAACCGTCCCTGGGCATGGAACACTGCGACACGCTGACCATTGGGCTGCAGATGGGCAGCAACAAAGGCGCCTCACAGCAGGGCATGACGGTGTACGGGCTGCCGCGGCAGGTTTACGACCCCAAATACTGCGGTGGCCCCGAGCTGCTGGGTGAGGATGGCCTCGACGGCTTCTACAACTCCCAGTAACCGCTGGCGAGCGGCTGCTTGCACCGCACCGCCCTGCCCCGACGCAGGGACGCACCGCAACGACCTCACCGCGCCCCCAGCCCTGCGGGGTCAGCTCGGCACGGGGGGGTTTGGCATGGGGGGGGGGGGGGGGGGGTGTTGGCCCCACTGCCGCCTGCTTCCCCCCCACCTCCGTGTGAAGCCACCAAGGCACAATAAAAGCCACATGCAAACCTGCCACCTCCGTGGGGGACAAAGCACAACAGCACGGGGGATGGCAAGGTGGGGGGGGCTACAGGGGATGGTGAGGCAGGGGGGGACAGAACAAGGTGGCTGGGGCAACAAGGCACAGAGATGGGACAAAGATGGGGGGACACCAAGACACAGAGGGGACACAACACTTTGACGGCTGGACAGCCTGATGGCAGCGTAAGGGGACGGGGGTGACCCTGGCCACCCGGATTCCCCATGTCGGGGCAGGGCTGAGCCTGGGGTGACCCCTACAGAACCCCCAAATTCCCGGCCCCAGCCCCTCCTACACACTCGTGATGACAAAGTTGACTCTAACGAGGTCCTTGGAGGGGGGGGGTAACAGGGTGCCCAGGTTTAGGAGCTGTTGGCTGAGGGCGACAATTTGTGAAACCAGAGGAGCTTCGTTAGCACCGCTGGAGCCTTGTTAGGGCCTCTGCATTGCCCAGCCCCCCCCCACCCCATGGGCCCGACCGACCCCATGGGGCCATCTCCATGTGTCCCCACGTGTCCCCTCGCCACGGCGCCACCAGTGACAAGGACACAGAGCCCCAGCCCAGCCCCGAGAGGGCATTTATTCAAGGGCGGCTCTGCCAAAACGCGTCGCCCGCGCGCCTGGCCCCTGTCCCCACATCGCCGCTCCTGCGCAGTCCTCGCAGCTTGCTGGCGAGCAGCAATTAAACACCCGGCGTGAGGACAAGTCGCAGCGGGGCTGGGCAACCCCCCTCCCCAAGAGCAGGGGTGCCATCCCCAGGTGACGACACGTCCTGGGTCCCCATTGAGCTGGAGCCCCCTGCGCCCAGGGATAGAAAAGTGGAAAATAGAAAGAAAATGCCACAAAGGGGTGGCAGGGATGGGACACCCCCCCCCACCCCACCCCTGGGGTTGTGCTGTGGACAGGGGGTGCCCCAGCCACTACTGGTTGGCAGCTTCGCAGGCATCGATCCAGTCGCTGTAGACGTCCACTGGCTCCGACAGGTCTCAGGGGGACGTTAAGGCACTAACAGGGAGGCAGAGGAGGGGTCGGGGGGGTGTCTGGGGAGGTCGCGGGGGGGTCCGGTAAGGATACAGGTGATGGGCGTCTGGAACTCCTCCAAGCAGACGGTGCAGGAGATCACCCCCGTGTTGCGGGCACGGTCCCTGGGGGCAGCAGGGGACAGGCTGCTACGGGGTGGCCACCGGCCGGGTCCCCTCCCGGGCTGCGACCCCCCTCCCAGTCGGGCCTCCTCCCCGGGGCCGTGACGCCCTCCCTCCCCGCCCCGCTCACATCTTGACGTCACAGGACTTCTCGTGGTTGCAGAAGGGGCAGGTGAACTGCGTCTCCAGCGTCCCCGTCACCTTCTTTTTCGGCGGCGGCTTCCGCTTGGACTTACGGCGCCCCATGGCTGCGGGAACACCGACGGATCCGCTCAGGGCCCGACCGGACGCAGCTCCTCTCGGGGCCTAGCGTCCAGGAGTCCCCGCGGGCGCGGCCACGAACCGTAGCGGGCCACAATGGGGACGAGTTCGACACCCCGGCCCCCTGCACCCCCCGGTCGTATCCCCGACCCCCCAGGACCCCCCCAGGCCCCCTCGGGACACTCCGAGCCCCACCTGCCGCCTCGTCCCGTCCCGCTCCCGCCGCGTTTCCCCCGGCGACAGGCACTTCCGCTGCGTTGACCCGGAAGCAACCCCCACTCCGTCCCGCTGATTGGGCGAAGGGACGCGCGATCCCAGCCAACCGACGCCGGGGGGCGGGGTCTCAGAGTCACCACGTGACCCGAAGGTTGCCCGCCCTCCCCCGCGATTTGAGGCGAAACGCGGCGGATTTGGGGCGATCGATCGTCGCGGCTCCGGGGCGGCGGCGGCTCCGTCCAAAACCCTTTATTGGGGAAGGGGTGGGGTGGGGTGCGGGGCCCGCGCTGGGGGCTCCCACGGGGCTTTGGGGATCCCCGAGGTCAGAGGTCGCTGGGGTCCCGCCCCATGTCTCCAAGGTCAAAGGTCACGGGGGGGCCCGCCCTGCACCCCCACGGACACCGGGGACACCGGGGGGGCCGTGACAGAGCTCCTCCCGTGCCGGGGCGGCCCCCTGCCACGTGTTCCCCGGCTCTGCCGGGGTCAGGCGCCGCATGTCTCGGGCACGGGGGTCAGAGGTCAGAGGTCACGGGGCGGCAGGGCCACGCGGTAGAGGACGCGGCCGGTGGCCTCCAGGAAGGTGACGGTGGCTGCGTGGGCGTCCAGGCGCAGGTGGGCGAAGCCGCCAGGGGACGAGGGCGGCCCGAAAAAGAAGCGGAGGGAGCCGGGGGGCACAGCCCCCCCGTGGTGCTGAGACCCCTCCATGAAGTTGCCGGCGCCGCTCACCACGTAGCCCACCCCCCCCTCTGCCAGGAACTGGGGGGCAAAGGGGGGGGGGGTCAGGGGTCCGCACGCCCGGGTCGTGTCCCCTCAGGAATTGGGGGGGGCAGCGATGGGGGTCTGGACTCCCCTCCACCCCCCGTAGCTGGGTCCCTGCCCCTCCCCTCAGGAATTGGGGGGCAGCGATGGGGGTCTGGACTCCTCCCCCCACCCACAGCTGGGTCCCTGCCCGCCCCCCTCCCCCAGGAATTGGGGGGGTGTCAAGGAGACAGTGACCCCCTGGGGCCAGAGGGGTGTCCCTGGCCACCAGGGTCCCATGGAGGGGACTGGGGGGTTCCTTGGCTGCCCATGTCCCTTTGGGGGGGGGCCATGCCAGCTTTTTGGGGGAGGCTCCCTAGACACCGCAGGCTCACAGAGAGATTTGGGGGGTCCACCAGAGGCTGGGGGGGGGGGGGCATGGGCTTACCTGCAGGTTGTGATCATGGCCGCAGAGGTAAGCGGTGACGCGGTGACGCCGCAGCAGCGGCCGCAGCAGCTGCACCAGGCAGGCGGTGGGACCGTGCTCGGCCACCGACCACACCGGGTAGTGCCCAGCCACCAGCACGTAACGGTCGTGCCGCGCAGCCGCCAAGCGTCCCCGTAACCAGGTCAGCTGCGCCGCCGCCGCTGCAGCGTCCCGGGGACCCCTGGGGGCACCCCCCTCCGTCCCAAAGTCATCCCCGCCGCCGCAGAGCAGCACCGTGTCCAGCACCAGCAGCCGGGCAGAGGTGTTGGTGCCCGGCAGGGAGAGGCGCAGGCTGTAGTAGTAGTGTGGGAAGTGCCTGTGGGACACGGAGGGGCTTGGGGACACCCTGGGGACACCCTGGGGGGGCGTGGGGACACCCTGGGGACACGGGCAGGCAGCCACGCCAGGGAACAGCAGCTGCCCAGGGGTCCTGACTGTGCCAGGGGGGTCCCTGCCATCGGGGGGGGTGGGGGGGTGTCCCTACCATCGGGGGGAGTGGTGGCTGTACGCCAGCTGCGCGGTGACGTTCCCAGCATGGTCGTGGTTCCCGGCCAGCAAGAACCAGGGCAGCTCCTGCAGCCCCGGGGCCGTGAACACCCGCTCGAAGGTCTCCTGGGGGGACAACGCACGGGTGGGGGAGACATGGGGGGGGGCGGGGGGACACAGGGGGGGACAGTGAAAGAGATGGGGATATGGGATGGGGATGTGGGAGCCAGCCAGGCTCCCCACGACCGCCCTGGGGACATTCGGGTTCCCCTCAGGTACCGGGGTCCCACGCCCTGCATTTCAGGGTGCCCCCACCCTAGAGCCATACCTCGAAGCGGGGGTCCCACTCGTCCCGCACCCCCTCATAGTAGAAGTTGTCCCCAAGGCTGAGGACAAAGTCGGCGCCGAGTTCGGTGGCCGCGCGTCCCATGGCCACTGCTGTGGCCACCTCGCGGGGGGTGGCGAAGGGGGGGTCAGGGACCCCCCCCCAGTCACCCACTGCCAGGAACTGCACCGCTCCCTCAGGGCCTCCCCCGGCCACCACCGTCACCGTCAGCCACAGCAGCACCAGCATCTGCAGATGGTGCCCAAGGGAACTGGGGGTCTGGGGGGGGTCCCAGGGGTCTGGGGGGTCCCAGCTCCCACACATGGGACCCAGGTGTCGGGGGGGGGGCACATGTCTCAGGAGGTCCCAGGGGTCCTGTCCTCCCCCCCCAGGACCCGAGTGTCCGGGGGGGCCCAGGGGTCTGGGGGGTCGCAGGGGTCCTGGCCCCCCACCCACGTGCCCAGATGTCCGGGGGACACAGGGGTTCCAGCCCCCACCCACGGGACCCGGGTGTCCGGGGGGGACACCCCAGCACCCCCCCTCCCCCGGGGCAGGACAGGATCTGGTGCAGCACGGAAAGGGCCCCCCCAGCCCCCCTGCCCCCCTCCGTGGGCTGCCGGGACAGGACCCCACGGGGCCGGGGGGCCACTCACCCTCGCGTGTCCCCTCGCGTGTCCCCTTGCGTGTCCCCTCCGGCGCTTTATGGACCCAAAAGGGGAAGTGGGGTCGCGCCGCCCGGTGCCCCCCCCCCCCGGCCCCGCCGTCACCTGACACCTCGCGGTGACACACGCGGGGGGAGGGGGGGCACTGGGGACACGGGGGGCACTGGGGACACGGGGGGCCCGAGGGGGGATCAGCCCTGGCCTCCGCTGGAAATCCCCGAAATGCCCCAAATCCGCTCGGGCCGCGGCCACGTCATGGCTGATGCGGGACCCCGGTGTCCGGGAGTGCCCCCCCCGGGACCCAGATCTCACACTGTGTCCCGTCCCGTGTCCCCTCCCCTCCCCGGGACCCCGGTGTCCGGGAGTGCCCCCCCCGGGACCCAGATCTCACACTGTGTCCCCCCCAGGACCCCGGTGTCCGGGAGTGCCCCCCCCGGGACCCAGATCTCACACTGTGTCCCCCCCAGGACCCCGGTGTCCGGGAGTGCCCCCCGCCACGGGGGACCCAGATGTCCTACTGTGCCCCACCCCCCTCCACGGAGGACCCAGGTCTCACACTGTGCCCCCCCCCCCCCCCGTGTTTTCCAACGAGGCCACGTGCAGCAGGGGATGGGGGTCAACTGACCGCCTGGGTCCCTTCCGGGGGGGGGGGGCACCCCAATCGCTGCCCTTCCCAGTCCCACCAGTCTGCCCGGTTCCGCATCTCACCGGCCGAGCGGGGGGGGTCGAGGGCGTGCGGGGGGTCCCGGACATTCGGGTCCTCTCCAGCTGCGGGAGGGGCAGCGCGTGGCGGGGGGGGGAGGGGCAGGGACACCTGGGTCCCTCCGGGTGGGGGTGGGCAGCGCCCTTTGCCTCTTGGAGCGGCGGGGGAGGGGCCCGGACACCTGAGTCCCTCCTGCCCCCCCCGCCCGCCCCCATGCGCAGAATGGGCAGAAATCAGCCAGTTTTGGGGCTGCCCCTGGGGTGTCCGCGACCCCCCCCCCCCCGTTCCGGGAGGGTGACGGAGTTCTGCCCCTCCCCCGGGGCAGAGGACCCGGGCGACCCCCCCTCCGCGCCCCCCCCCCCCCCCCACGGGGAACCCATCACGGTGGGCACCCCGTTGCTAAGGGCACCCCGTTGCTAAGGGCACCCCGTTGCTATGGGGACCCCGTTGCCGTGGGGACCATCTAGGGGCCGCGGCTCTTGCCGGCGCGGCCGCTGGGGGACGCAGCCCCCCCCCCCCCCAACGCCCCGTGGCCCCCCCCCACGCCCCCCGTGGGCCGAGGCGGGCCGAGGCGGGTACGACACTTTATTTCCTTTTTTTATCTCTTTTTTTTTTTTTTTTTGCCCCTTTTCCGCGGATTTTTCCTCCTTCCCGCTCGCGGGCGGCGCCTTTTGGGGTTTTTTTGTGTTTTTGGTTTTTTTTTTCTTTTTTCCTTTTTCTCCTCGGTCTGGGGGGGAGGGGCCGACCCACCCCCACGGGAAATGACGTCACTACCACGTGCGGGGGTGAGGGGCGACCCGGGGGGGGGGGTGTCCCCAAATGTGCAACGCTGGTGGTGGAGGGGGGGGGGGGGGGCTCCGAGAGCGACGCCCCCCAACATCGCACCCCCCCCCCCCGGGTTTTGGGGAACGACGACACGGGGGTCCCGAAATCGGGGTACCCAGAACTTGGGGAGGTTCCCACTGCCTGGGGAGGGGCCCATTGCTGGTGGGGGGTCCCCAAATGTTGGGGGCCCCATTGCTGGTGGGGGGCCCCAAAGGAAGGAGGGGGGCCTAAATGGAGGGAGCCCAAAAATTGCGGGGTGCCAGTTTCCCGAGGGGGGGGGAGGGGGGCACTGCTGGTGGGGGTTCCAAAAACCCGGGGGAGGGAGCCACAAAGAGGGGGTTCACCCCAGAGCGGGGGTCCCCAAAACGGGGGCCCTAACGATTGTCCCCATTTTGGGGGGGGGCCCATGGCGGGGGGGGGGGGAAGGCACACGGGGGGGGGGGGTCTAAGGCAAACGCAATTTTGGTCCATCTGACCCCAAAACCCGGGGGCCGGGGGGGGGCCGTGACCCCCCCAAACTGCCCCGGGGTGGGGGGGCCCTATCCCATCCCCCCCCCGACACCAAAATCAGCCAAAGGTGCAGGAAACCCCAAAAAGAGCAAAATGCCCCCAAATCCCCCCCCACATTCCCCCCTCCCCCCGTTATGGGCCCCGTGTCAGGATTTGGGGACCCCAGTGACCCTCAAAACTTGGGGCCAGAGCAAAACTACCCAAAATTGGTAAAAAACACAAAATTTCCGGGGGAGGGAGGGGGCGACCCCTATGGGTAAAATCAAGGAAAATTGGGGAATTCCCCCAAAAAAGCACTTGGAGAGCTGGGGGGGTGGGGGCAGGACCCGAAAAGGGGGGGTTTGACCCCAAAATGGGAGGTTTGACCCCGAAGGGGGGGTTTGACCCCGGGGGGGGGGGGGAATTGATGGGGAGGGGTGTGACCCTAAATGTGGGGGTTCAACCCCAGGGGGGGCCCCACAATTGGGGTGGTTTGACCCCAAATGGGGAGTTTGGACCAAAAAAGGGGGGGGGGTTTAACCCCAAAAGGGGGATGGGCCCCAAATGGGGGAGTCTGACCCAAAATGGGGGGGTTTGACCCCAAAACCCGGGGGGGGGGGGTTGGACCCCAAGCGGGGTTGGACCCCGAAACGCGGGAGTTTGACCCCAAGGGGGGGAGGGGGGGCCTCGCCCGGGGGTAATTGCACTTAATTAAAAAAATGAGCTGGGGGGGGAGGGGGAGGGGGGAGGGGCAAGGGGACCCCAAAGCCGGGGGGGTGGGGGAGGGGCATTTTGGGGGATTCAGGGTGTTTTGGGCCCCCCCCCGGCCCCACTCGCTGGCCTGCAGCAAGGGGGCGCCCCCCCCCCCAACGGCACACACATGTGCGATGCATGTGCGAGTGCTGGTGACCAGGGGCACACGCGTGTGCAGGGACGGGGGGGTGGGTTGGGGGGGGGGGTGGTGCACGCGCGAGGTGGGTAGGGGGTGTGGGGACAGGTGTGCGCGTGCGTAGCGTGACCACACAGCGCCGGGCGGGGTGTGCACACACGCACGTGCAAACGTGGGGCGTGCACAGGTGAGGCGCAAGGGCGCGCGTGTCTGCTCCCCCCCCCCCCCCTACCCCCCTGGGGGCCTCATGTGCCGCCCCACCCCCCCCCAAATTGCAGCTGGGGTGGGGGGGCCCAAACCCCCCCCCCGGGGGGGCCTGGGGTGACCCTGTCTGTGCCGGGGGGGGGGGGCGGGGGGGGGTCCCGGGGGGGGGGCACACACATCAGAGAGGCCGAACCCTCATCCACGTCGGGGGTGGGGGGGTGGGGGGGTGTTGGGGCCCCCCCCGGGGGTGGACGGCAGCAGGGGGAGCAGGGGGGCCGGGGCGGGCTGCGGTGGTTGGGTTTTTTTTTTGTTGTTTTTTGTCTTTTTCTCTCGTTTTTCCGGGCGGTTTCTCCTCGTCCGGGGGCGGCGTCAGAGGAACCAGGACTGGAGAGAGATGGGGGTCAATAGGGGGGGGGGTGGCACCCCATGGCCCCCCCCCCACCCCGGGGCTGGAGCGGGGGGGGCGTGGCCCCACGCGTGACACGGGCCGAGGCGTCGGGGCGGTGTCGCCACCGGCCTCAACCAACGCCCGGCACATGGCGGACCCTGGTGTGGGGGGGAGGTACGGGGGGGGGGGGTGAAGGGGCCCGGATGCCCCGCCCACTCCCCCCGCGTGCCAAACCAGCCGTGGCACCGGCACGCCATTGGCTGTCCAGCCACCGCACCACCAGGCTCGGCCAATCGGGGGCCGCCTGCCCGCCGCAGCGCCCGCAGCCTGCCAAGGCCTGCTGGTGCCAGCCAATCCGCCGCTGGCTCCTCCCCCTCCTGCCTGTCGGTGCCAGCCAATCAGGCACCGTCTGGCTGGCCCACCGAGGCCCCCCATTGGCCGCCAGCCCTGGTTGCCCCCCCCCCCCCCCCCCCCGGCCCATTGGCTCCGGGCCGGTGCCGCGGCCTGCTCCAGCGCCAGCCAATCCAGGGCCGGTGCCATGGGGCAGGCAGCCAATCGGGCGTCGTGCCACAGCGCTAGGGGCCAATGGGGCGCTCTGCTGGGGGTCACGACCCCCCGGCCCCCAGTGCCACGGTGATGGGGGGCGACACAACACAGGGTTGCCACGGCGATGCCGAGGGCAGGGACCCGCCCCGCCATTGTTCCCGGCAGGGCCTGGCAATGACATCATGTCTGGTTGCCCCTGGCAACCAGACATGATGGGGGGGGCGGCCCAGTCCCCCCCAGTACCTCCCAGTTTGGCAGCAGGGGTGGGGGGGGGGGGTGGGGGGGGACGACACGTCCTGGGCCACGCTCATTAACCACTTAATTAGTCCACCATGGGAAGGAGGGGCAGGTGCGGGGCCGGGGCGTTCGGGCGTGCCCTGGGGAGGGACCCATGTTTGGGGGGGCCCTGGGGTTTGGGGGGGACACACCCGGCATCCGGGGGCCCTACCTGCTGCTGGGGGAGGGTCAGAAAGTTGCCGTCGCGGGGTCCGAGGCCGACAAGGCGGGGGGCAGCGGCGGCGCCTGACGCTGCGAATGCTGCGGGGAGAGCGGGCTCAGCCCTGGGCCAGCACGGTGGCACGCGAGCGTGCGAGGCACGGCGGCAAGAGGGCAGGTGTGTAAAAGCAACCACGCATGACGTGGAGCCGGAGGGGGAACGTGCCCCCCGCCCCGTGGGTGTGAGGAGCGGGGGGGGGCATACACACGCAGGTGAGCGTGCGAGGCACCCAGGGCCACGTGCGCAGGCGAGCAGGCGCACTCCCGTTGCACACGGGGGGGGGGGGGCTGCTCGTGCACCCCTGGGTGCTCCGTGCCTGTTGCACAGCACCAGGATCCCCTCCCCTGGGTGCTCCCCCCACCCAGTACTTACCTGTGGGGACCCCTCCCCGTACCCAACCCCGTCAGAGGAAAACTCAAGTTATTACCCCAAATCCGGGCTGACCCAGGCGTCCGCGCCCTGGACCCCCCAGTGGCACGAGGGACCCAGGTGTCCTGTGCCCTCTGCCCCTGCCACCCCCCGACCAACCTCCCTCCCCCCCGAAAATGGGGTAAAAAAGGGGAAAAAATGGAGAAAGGGAAAAACAAACTGAAAATGGGGTGGATGAGGCGCCAGCGGGGACGGAGCGGACGTGCCCGGGGTTCGGGGGGACGGTGACAGGGGGACGGTGACAGCGATGACGATGCGGAGGAGGTGATGATGCACGGGCAGCCGGGCCGGGCTGGGCCACCCTGTCACCTCGTGTCACCCCCCCGTGTCAGCCCCGTCACCCCCCTGTCACCTGCTACCCCCCCCCCCCCCCCCAGGGTCACCTCGGTGCCACCCGTATCACCGGTGCCATCCTGCGCCTGCCTGTGCCGCTGCCGGGTCACCCCCATGGCCGCCGCTGCCCACTCGTGCCACCGGCCCCTGAGGTCACTGCCTGACACCTGCACCCCACTGCACCCCACTGCTGCACCCCCCTGACTGCTGCACCCCACTGCTGTGCACCCCTGCACCCCACTGCTGTGCACCCCTGCACCCCACTGCTGCACCCCACTCCACCCCCTGCACCCCCCCGCTGCACCCCAGTCCTCCACCCTCTGCGCCCCACTGCTGCACCCTGTGTCCCCCTCCACCCCATTGCTGCCCCCCCCCCCGGCCCAGGTCCCGGCTGCGGGTGCAGTGGGGTGCAGTGGGGTGCAGTGGGGCACAGGTGCCGGGGACTTACGGGGTGCCGTGGGCGCTCCGCCCTGGGGGCCGCTGGGGGCTTTGGGCTCCGGCGGGGGCAGGGGCAAGGGCCGGGCCAGGGGGGCCCCCGCAGCCCCCCCGGCCCGGCCCTGTGCCCCGCACGGCTGCAACGAGAACACGGTGACGGGCACCCGGCACCCCGGGACCCCCAGGGCGGGGGTGTGGGGACGGCGCAGCGGTGGGGGGTGGGGGGCAGCAGCACAGGGTGGCACGGGGGGACACGGGGGGGGGGGGGGGCCCTTGGCCATGGCACGGGTGTGCATGGGGGGGGTCCCCAAGGTTGGGGTCCCCGTCACCCCCCGCCGGGCCCCTCCGCACCAGCCGGCGCAGCCGCTAGGGCTCATTTGCATACAAGCTCCGCCTCAATGTGCTTCGTTTGCATAGCAGCCCCGCCCTCGTGGCCGTATTTGCATAACGCCCCGCCTCTTGGCACTCTGGTACCGCCTCTGCCGCCTCATTTGCATACAGGCTCCACCTTCTGGGCCTCGTTTGGCTCTAGGCCACACCTCCAGGGAGACGTCCTGCCCAGGTCCCGCCTCCCCGGGCTAATTTGCTTACAAGCCCCACCTCCAGGAAAACTACTCTGCACAAGCTCCGCCTCCTCTATCTCATTTGCATAGAGGCCCCGCCCCTCTCCCGTTGCCACAGAGACCGGGCGCCGTCTGGTCTCTCGGGACCTGCACTGGGACCAGTATCCCCGCGGGGGCCCAGACTGGTCCCGGGGGCCCACAGAGCCTCACAGATTGCAGGGTTGGGTCGGGGGGGGGGGGGGGGTGTGGTGTCAGCATCCCCCATATCCCTATAGCATCATCGCCTCCGCACGTCCCGTGTCACCGTATCCCCACATCCCCCGTGGCCCCTCTCCCCATCCCTCCCATCCCCGCAGCAGCCCCGTGTCCCCCGTCCCACCTGGGGGCCCTGGGTGGCACCGTCGGCGCAGACGAACTGGACGAAGTCCTTGAGCGAGTCCTGCCCGTGGTGGTAGCGGATCGTGGGGTGGGCGAAGTAGGGGCTCGACTGGGGCAGGAGGGACCCGGACGGGAAGTGCAGCGCCGAGGCCGTGGCCCGCGGGCTGCCTGCAGGGACCCTCAGCGCCAGCACAGGCAGCTGCAGGACCCAGGCTTGGGGGGGGGGAGGACACGCAGGACCCCCAGAGCCCTCCCAGGAACCAGGTGTTTTTTTGGGGGGGGGGGGGGGAAGGACCCAGGACCCTCAGAGCCCTCCCAGGACCCAGGCGTTTGGGGGGGGAGGGAGGGAAGGATTGGGGACAGGACCCAGGTGGCCAAGGACATCGCGCCCACCCCAGCCCAGGTCCAGACACCCCCCACCGTTACCCCCCCCAGGTCCACCTGCCGATGGCCCGGCTGAGACCCAGGTGCCTGGGGTCACCCCGACCGCTCCAGAACGAGGGACCCAAGGAGATGAGATGGGGCGGGGGGGGTTGGGGGCACAGGGGAGGTCGAGGGGTGAGGCAGTGGGGGAGGGCAGGGGTCCCAGGGGAAGCCTGGGGGAAGTGGGGGTCCTGGGGGGGGGGTGGGTTCTCACCGGGGCGGACGCCAGCCAGGACAGGCAGGGGGTGGTGGCCGAAGGCCATGCGGGGGGTGGCCCCGTGCCCCGACAGGGCACTGCAGAAATCCAACTTCCCCGACTTCTTCAGCGCCGCCGGGCCTGGGCGGGGGGCCGGAGGGGTCGGGGGGGCACCCGGACCCCAGCACCCCCACGACCCCCTGGGGACCCCCCAGGACTCCCAGACTTCTCCCAGACTCCAGTGTCCCCGAGGCACAGACCAGCTCCCCCAGCTCTCAGGGAGCACCCACCCACCCCCGCCCCCTCCCCCTGGCACCCTGCACCTTGTAGCCCCCCCCCCAAGCCCCCTCCATAGCCGTAGCCCCCCCTTTGCCCTTCACCCCCCATATTCCTCCTCCAATGTCCCTCCCCATGTCCACATCCGCCCCCAGGAACTCCCTGTCCCCCCCATATCCCCCTCGTCACCCCCCCCCCACCCATCCGCATGCCCCCAAGCCCTGCCCCCCATGTCACCCACCGGTGTCAACGTCCCCCCCCCAGGGCCCCTGGCTACTGCCAGGGGCTGGGGACCGCCCTGGCCCAGGGTAGAAGACGTCGTCCCCGGGACCCTCCAGGTCCCCCTCGTCCAGCGCCTTGGGGCGCTTCGGGCCACTGCAGGGACAGGGGTGTCACCTCTGGGGACAGGAGTGTCACCCCCCCCCGACTCCCTGAAACAGCATCACCCACCAACAACCAGAGCACTACCCCCCCCACTGGGGACGCAGGGATGTATGGGAGTCCTGGGAGGTGCCTAGATTTGGGGGGGTACAGGGCATCCCGGGGGGCGTCCCAGGAGCTTAGGGGGGTCCCAGGGAGTCACAGAAGTCCTGGGGGGTGTCCGGGGGGGGGGGTGGTGTTGGGTGGTTATGGAAGGTTCTGGGGGGGCAAGGGGGCTATTGGGGGATCCCGGGGGTTTCTGGGGGGTCCCACGGGTTATGGGGGATCCCATGTGGTCATAGCGGGACCCGAGGTGGCCCAAGGTACCTGGCGGAGGGTGGCCCCAAGGGCCGGCGGCCGAGGGCAACGGGGCTGATGTTGTAGTAGCCCCCCGGGCTCTCCAGGTCGGCCAACGAGAAGTTGGGGCCCGATGCCGTCGCCACAGGGGCTGGGGGACACAGGGGGACGTGGGGGACTGACACAGGACACCCCCCCCGAGCCACCCCCATGTCCCCCGTGTCCCCATGTCCCATGCCCCCGCTTCCCCCAATGTCCACAACACCCCCCGTGTTCCCCCGTTTCCCATGTCCCATCCCTCCCCCTGCCCCCATCCCCCCGTGTCCTGCCCCCCCCCCCTTGCATCCCCCCGCCATCCGCCCCACGTCCCCACTTACTCTGGGACACCCTCACCAGCTCCGTCACGTTCCAGACCCCCGATGTCACGAAGCAGTCCTGGAAGGTCAGGTGCCCTGGGGACACAGGGAGACATGGGGGGACGCTGTGCTGGGCAGGGGGGAGCACAGAGTCCAAGGACACAACTGACACACGGGGCAGGGACGTCACGGGGACAGAGGGTGCTGGGGACCACGGGGGGGGGCCAGGGGACACTGGGGGCTCACCATTGGGCAGTGGTTTGATGTCCGCGTCTCCCTGGGGGTTTGAACTGTCAGATTGTCCGGAGTCTGCGGGAGAGATAGGGGTCAGGCACGGACACCGAGGTGTCCCCCCCCTCCCTGGACCCTGGGGTGTGCCCCCCCCAGGCACTGGGGTCCCCGTCCCGCCTGAGGGGAGGGGTGGCCCCAGCTGCCCGGGTCCCGGCACTGAAGGGCCCCTTGTTCCCACGGGGTCGTTCGAGGTGAACGTCCACCGGGACCTCAGCTGCACCCGCAGCCCCTGCCCACAGGGGACCCCATGAGACCCCCCCACCCCCCCAAACGGGACCCAGGTGTCCAGGTGCCCCTTGGCTGGGTGATGGGGGGGGGGGGGGGATGCAGCAGCCGCAGGGGGTTGCGGGGCGGGGGGGGGAGCCCGGGGCTGGCAGGGGGCCGGGCCGGGGGGGGGGGGAGACCGGGGGCCGCCGTGGGGCTGGGCCAGGGGCCAGGAATGCACTGGCCCCCCGCCAACGGGCAGCGCCAACAAAGCAGCCATTGTCTGCGCCGAGTGGGGGGGCGCCCCGACGCCTGGATACCCCCCCCAGCACCCCCCCAAACCCCCCACCCCCCCTGTCCGGGTCCCCACCCGGCGGCAACCCCCCCATCTGCCCTGGATGCCTGGGTATCCCCCAGCACCCCAACCCCAGACGTCCGGATGTCCCATCCCCCCACACCCCCCCAGACCGGACGCCCGGGTCCCCCTGCCAGCACCCCTAGACCCCCACCACCCCCCCAGACACCCCCTCATCCCCCCGAGGGGACCCAGGCATCTGGGCAGGGGGGGAAGGGCAGAAGGATAGGTCCCCTCCCCCATTACGGCCCCACCGCGTCACCCTGCAGGGTCAGAGGTCAGCACGGCACGCGCCGGGTCGCGACCTCCGTGGTGGGGGGGTCGCGTGCCGGGCGCGTGCCGCCCCACCCCCACTGCCCACCCGGCCACTCGGGCCACCCGCAGCCCCCAGCGTGGGGACGGACCCCAGCGCTGCGTCCCGGGAGCTCAGCACCCCCCATCCCGCAGCAGCCAGCCCCCCTCCCCCTGCCTCAGTTTCCCCCCCCAAGCTGGACCCAGCGGGTCCCCGTGTCCCCGGTGGGGGGTTCAGGTGCTGTTGGGCAGCTGCGCCCCGACCCCCCCCCATCCCCGCGGGGTCCCTGCCCCCCCCCCCCCCCCCCCCCGCCCCGCAGCTGCGTCCCCCAGACCCAGGTGCCGGGGGGACGATGACACACGCAGCCAGCGCCAGCAGCGTCACCCGTGTGGACCCCCGCAGTCCCTACGGGTCCCACAACCCACACGCGCCCCGGTGGGCCCGATAGATATCCAGCCAGACTGGGGTCCTGGCCGAGCCCCATGGAGCCCCATAGCTCCGCCTGCACCCCAAGACCTACAGACCCCATGGGTGCAGGCACCCGCAGGCCCAGGGCTGCCCCACAGGCCCCTTTAGATACATACGGACCCCCGTCCCCCCCGCCAGCGTGGAGCTGGAGCCCCCGGCAGGGAAAGTGACCCCGGCATCCAGGCACACCCCCCACCCATAGAATAGATGGGGGGGCACCAGCACAGCCCCAGGGCACACGCGTGTGCAAGACATGAACAGGAGCGGGTTGGGGGGGGTCCCTGGCGGGGGTATTGCAGGGGGAGGTGACCCGCCATGGCACGGGTGTCCCCATCATGGGGGGGCTATTGCAGAGGGGGGGGTGGCACACCATGGCATGGGGGTCTCTAGCACGAGGTGGGGGTGTCCCCATCCCAGGAGGGTCCTGCCACGGGGCTGCGGTGCCGCAGTGTGTTTCGGGTGCCAACAGGCGCCGCCATCTTACACACGGGGGGGTGGGGGGGGTTGGCACCGCGCCCCCCCCCCCCCCCCCCCCAGCCTGCAGCAGCCAAAGGGCCCTCGGCGAGGGGGGTAAAGGGGGATGCCGGGGGGGGCGGGGGGGGGGGGGGGCCAGGGCCCAGGGCCACACACAGGGCCTCGTGCCGCGCACGGAGGCACAGTGCCAACCGGGGCCATTTTGGCGGCGCCAGGCGGGAGCCGCGTTGGGGATTTGAGCCCCCCCAGCCAGGCAGGGGAGGGGGTGGGGGGGGTGTTTGGGGGGCTCTGTAGGGCCCCCCCATGCGTGTACTCAGATTTGGCACATGGGCCTGGGGGGGGTCAGGATACACACCCCAAACTGCCCCCTCCTTCACCCCCCCAATGTACAGGAGGGACCCAGGCACCCCCCAGCAAGGACCCAGGCGTCAGGGAGCTGACCCACCAGTAAAGCACCCAAAATCCCTTGTTCCGACCCCAAAATTACACCTCCTCCCAGCAGCAAAGGCAGGACCAGGCGTCCGGGCTGGGGTCCCCCCATGCACGCGCACAGACACACACACGGCTCTGCCCCCCGTGCCCCCTGCACACTTGTCCCTGTCACAGCTCCTGCGGCACCGTGCACGCGTGTTCCCCCCACCCCCCCCACCCCAGCACGCTGTACACACCCGTGTGTGCTGCTGGTGCCCTGCAGGCACGAGGGGCGGTTGCCCATTGCACGCCCACGCCCTGGCCGGGGCAAAAGCATCTGCTGGGAGCCTAGCCCGTAGCACGGCTCGATGCACGGCAAAGCTCGGTGCACAGCGGTGCACGGCTCGGTGCACGGCGCACGGCTCGGGGGCTTGCTCCAGCACCCAGCTCGGTGCACGGCGTTGCTCCGTGCACAGCTCATGGTGCACAGTCTGGCACGGCGCGCGGCACACGGCACAGCACATGGCACGCGGCGCGTGCTTTGGCACACGGTGCGGCTTTGTGCGAGGCACACGGGGACCGGCACCCCTGGCCGGGGCCGCCCTGGGTGGGTGTGGGGAGGGGGACAGGGAAGGCTGCGGGTTGAAGGGGGGGGCGCAGGGCAGCTGCTCAGAACCATCAGCGCTGCTCCGGCCCCGGCGCTGCCGCAGCCCCAGCCCCGGTGCAGGATCCCGCTGCGGCTGCCCCCAGGGCATCACGGGGCGATGGTGGCACCAGGGGCCCCTCTGGAGCCGGGACAGCGGAGCCGGGGAGGGGGAACGGGGGGGGGACAGCGCACAGCTGGGAGCCTCCACCCGCAGCCCCGGCACGTGCGGCAGCCCCCGCAGTCCCCCAGCCACACTGCCGGCTCCGGATCAACCCTTCACCCCCCCCGCCACGCTCCCCGCCGTCGGCACTCACCAGGCGCGTGGACAAAGTAAGCCAGGTAGAGGTCGAGCTCCTTGATGGTGACGCCGATGTGGTGGGGCTGGACGCAGAGGCCGGGGCTGGCGCACTGGGGAGCCTTGGCCAAGCGCTCGCCATCGGTGCTCTCCAGCGGGACGCCCTTGAAGAGGATGACCATCACCAGGTCCAGGCGCCAAACCTTGTCGGCCTGGCGCAGGCAGTCGATGCGGCGGATCTTGCCCTTCTGGTCAGGGTTGGAGAGGACGCAGCAGGGTGCTTTCTTGCCGGTGACGGAGAGCACGAAGTCCTCACGGCACTCGGGCCGGATGTCCTTGCGTAGCTTGGCCAGGAGGCGCGAGGCCCATTTCTGCTTGACCTCGGGCTTCTCGCCCAACAGCTCGTCCTTGACGGCGCGCTCCTCCTCCTTCGACATCCGCTTCTCGTGCTTCTTGAAGTACTTGCGCTTGCGGGCCTGCAGGTTGAACCAGGTGTAGGAGAAGGCCCGGACATGGGGCAGCAGCGCCTCGATGAAGGGGTGGAACTCATCCTGTGGGGCAGGGCGACATCAGTGGGGCAGATGCCGTGGGGCAGCCGCGACCCCGGCAGCTCCCGGGGCGGGGGGGATCCCCCATCCCGCACAGGGAGCTCCTGGGGGGGAACGGCCCCATCCTGCACAGCAGAAGCAGCCCTGTCCCGCCTGGGGGGGGCTCCCAGGGAGATGTCGGTGCTGTGCAGGGGGAGTGTCCCTGGGTACGGCCCCATCCCATGCGGGGGGCTCCTGGGGCCACCCCAGTCCTGCGCGCGGAAAGCACCCCCAGGCACGGCCCCGTCCCGTGCAGGGGACCGTCCCCAGGCACGGCCCCGTCCCAGCCCCGGGGATGCTCAGCTCAGCCCCGGGCATCGCTTGGGACCAGGGATGCAGGATCCGGCCCCGGGAATGACCCCGCAGGGCTCGGGGACCGGGCCAGCCCCGACCCGGGGGGGACCTGCCGGGCTCCCGGTGCCCGACCGGCCCCGGGGACGAGTCGGCTCCCAGCCCCGCGCAGCCCCGGTGCTCCCATGTCCCCAGTCCCGGTGTCCCCAGCCCGGGGACGGGCTCAGCCCCGTGTCCCCGGCCCCGCTCGGCTCCGGGTCCCCGTTCAGCCCCTGTCCCAGCCCCCGTCTCGGTGCAGCCCCGTCCCCATCCCCGGTGCCGCCGCAGCCCCGTCCCTGTCCCCATCCCCGGTGCCGCTCCCGCTGCCGTCGGGACTCGGCCGCCCGCCCGGTCCCCGTCCCCAGAGCCGCTCCCTGCTGCCAGCCCCATCCCCGGTGCCACCGATCGACATCCCCGTTAGTCCCCGGTGCCATCCCCCGTGCCCTGTACCCCCTGCCGGTGTCCCCGGTCCCCGTCCCCTGTGCCCGCTCGCTGGTGCCGTCGGTCCCCGGCCCCATCCCGGTCCCCGGTGCCACCAGCGCCTGTCCCCGGTCCCCGTCCCTGGAGCCGCCGGTCCCGTCCCGTCCCGTCCCCGTCCGTACCATCGCGGCGGCTCATCCCGGCCGTGGGCAGCTGCCAGTCGGGCCCCGGCGGGGCAGAACGGGGCGGGGGGGGGGGGGAACGACAGACGGGGAGCGCTACCGGGGGGGAAGGGGTTAACGGGGGCTACCGGGGAGGGAGGGGGGGCGGGTCCGAGGGGCGGACACTGCGGGGGGGGGGGGGGGGGGGCTCAGGTACCGGGGGTCCCGGTTACCGGCGGGGGGGTGGTGGGGGGTGTCCCAGCTGCCGGGACAGCGCGGATCGCGGTGAGCGGCGGGTCCCTGTCGGGGCGCGGGGGGTCCCCGGTCCGGGGGGTCCCGGTGCCTCCGCGGAGCCGAAGCCGCCGCCGCCGGGCGCGGAGCGCGCGGAGCCGCCGCGGCCCCTTTTGGCACCGGGACCGGCGCGGCGGCGGCCAATGGGAGCGCAGCGCGCGGGGGGAGCGGCCACCCCATTGGCTGGGGCGGGGGGGGCGGGGCCGGGGAGGGCGGTGGAGTTCGGGGCCGGGACACGGGGGGGGTGCGGGGGGGGGGGGGGGGCAGCGGGACGGAGCGGGTCCGGGCGTGAGCCCCGTGCGTGTGCCACGCGTGTGCAACGGACACGAGGCGAGGAGGCCCCGGCGGGGCAGAGCCCCGGGGCAACCGCAGCCCCCGGGGGTTTTGCCAAAAGACGTGGGGATCCGCACCCATAAACCGTGCCGGGGCGGGGGGGGGGGGGGGGGGGGGGAACGGCGCGCCCCGACCGCGCTCCTCGTGCAAACCCTCGTGCAACAAACCCCGTGCAAAGGGGGGGGGGGTCGAGTGAGGACGCCGGGGCCGTGCTTGCACGAGGGGCCCGTCCCGGGGGTCCGGTGCCCCCCCACGCCCCCCACCCCCCACGCCCCGGGAGAGGAAGGCCCCGGATTTTGGCCACTTTCCCCAGCCCCGTGGCGGCCCCAGTACGGAACAGTCCAAAACCTCCGTTTCTGCCCCCAAATCCCCGACGCGACTCTTGGAGCCAACACCCCCCCCCCCTGCCCCCCGTAATTAATTCCCTCTGTGCGAAGAAAAAAAAAAAAAAAAAAAAAAACCAACAAAATTTGGGCGTTTCAGCAGCGGGGCTGGGTGGAGATTCCCGCACGTTGGTGCCCGCGCACCTCCCCAGCCCCAAACCTCACAGCTTTCGCCCCAAAACCACAGCGGGGGGGAGGGTGTGTGGAGGTGGGGGCTGTGCAAGCGTCGTGCTCCGGCCCCGTTTTGCTTTGCAAACCCTGTGAAATGGGATGCGGCAGCACCGGGGGAGGGGGGGGAAGACACGGGATGAGGGGGCACCCAGGGGCTCCTGCTCCTCCCCTCCACAAGGGGTTCGCACGAGGGGGTCACAATTCGCACGAGGGGTCACGGCCGCACATGACAGCTCCGCTCACGGCATCCCTGGCCGAGCCGCCCGCGGGGCAGGGGGGGACCCAGATGTCCAGACCCTCTCCTCCCCGCAGACCCCTCCCCACAGAAAACCTCAGCATCCTGGGCCTGCCAGCACCCGCTTGGGCATGGGGAGGGCTCCCAGGACCACCTGGGTCCCCCCCGAACACCTGGGTGTCCCCCCTCTGAACACCCAGGTTTGGGGTGGGCACCAGGGTGGGTCGGGCTGGCTGCGGTGGGGGGGGTCCATGACCCAAACGACTGCGTGCCCCCCCCACCCCACACTGCAGCCACGGTGAAGACAAAGAGCCGCCAGGTCGGGATCACGCCGGCCAGCCACGGGGGTCCGCCCGAACGCCTGCGTCCCCTCCCCAACGCCTGCGTCCCCTCCCCGTCCCTCCGTAGGGAAACCGGGGCCGGCATGGAAGGATCTAGAGTCTCGGACACGCCGGGCTCTGCCCAGACACCGGGGTCCTCAGCCGAGGCCGGGGGTCCCCTCCCGGACGCCGGGGTCCCCACCCGAACATCGGGGTCCGCGCCGAGGCGGGGTCCGGCCCCGGTGCCGCCAGGCTGCCATTGGCTGCGCCGGCCCCGCATTGAGCCGCAGTCTCGGGCGAAGCCACGTCGCCGCGTCCGCAGCTGCGAGCGCCCGGCAAAACGCCAGCGCGGCGGCGGCGGCGGGGGGGTTGGGGGGGCGGCGCCGGATCGGGAGGGAAAAGCCCAGAAAAAACAGAAAAGAGGGAAAAAAAGGAAAAAAAAAAAATCCACCCCCCCCCCTCAGTCCTCCCCCCTCGCCCCAGCAGCGCCCGCCCTCCCGCGCCGCTGCCAGCTCCCCCCGGCCCTCGGCTTCGCCGAGAGAGAAAACAGCCCGAAACAGCCGGAATTGCCGCCAAAAATCCCCCCGGCGGCCCCTGACGCCGCTGCCAAGACCCTCCCGTGCAGGGAGGGGGGTGGCCGAGGAGGAGGGGGGGGGCGAGCGAGGGGCATCCTGGACCCCCGGGCCGGTTGGGGGCAGGGGGGGCCACGAGGGACCCCGGCACCAGGCCAGGAGCTGCAGGACCCCGGTGGCCGGGGGGGGCCGCAGGCGTCCGGGCTGGCTCGGAGAGAACGTGCCGGATGGTTCTGGCAGGGGATGCAGGCAGCCGGGGGGGGGGACACACCCCCCGGCATTTGGGGGGGACCCAGGTGTCCAGGGCAGGGGTGGGGGGGACACCCGGGCATCCCGGCTGTGCGGAGGAAGCTGCCTGCCTGCTCCCCTGCCCTCGGCCACGTGGAGGATCCAGGCGTCCAGGCAGCTCGAGGGGATCCCGGGGATGGGGGGGCTCCCTCCTCCCTCCCCCCCCACCCCGTCTCCATGGGGCAGGGATGGGACCCCAACACGGGGGGGGGGGGGGGCCACACACCGCAGCGGCTCAAGATGGTGCCGCAGCCGTTTGGCAGCAGCGGACCCAGGTGTCGGGGTGTGCCCCCCCCCCCCCCCGAGTTGAGGAGGGGGCCCGGGCTGTGTGTGTCCCCCCAGCAACCCCGCTCCCTCTCTGGAGCGGACCCCGGCGTCCCGGCCCCACCATGGCCTCCTGCCAGGCTGGGCCGGGGGGGGGGCCCTGCGGTGCTGCCGCGTCCAAGAAAGCTTTTTGTGGCCTATCAATAATTCAGGGCCCCCCCGGCCCCCTGGCCCGGCCAAGGGCTCCTCCATTATTGATGCTGCCAGCACAGCCCCGCAGCCGGGGGGGGGACACACACAGAGGAAGGGGGGGACCAGCAAAGCCGTGAGTGCTGCAACATGGGGGTGCGGCGGCGCAGGCAGCGAAGCACACGCACGCATCGCGCCATGCGTGTGCAGGGCCAGGCATACGCCTCGCACGCGCAGGCAATGCACGAACACACCACACACATGCATTTCCCCCCATCACCACCCCCCCATGCGTGGCACCCACACGTGTTGCCTGCCCACGCTTCGCACGGCCCTGGGTGCCTCGCACGGCCTCGCACAGCCTCGCACATGGCGGGGGGGGGCAGTTCCTCCCCCGCACCGATTGCATCAGCTGGCGGCACGGCAGCACACGGCCACGCGTGGGGCACGGGGCCCTTGCACATGCCTCGCGTGCCGGCACGGGCGTGCACATGCATGCACTGCACCTTGCACACGAGTATCGCACACCTGGTGCGCGCGGGGATGCAACATGGAGGGGGTGTGGGAGCGCATCCGTACGTGGAGGCACCGCGCACACATGTTGCACACACGCTGCACAGGGAGACGCGCGCGGAGCGTGCAGGCACAGCTGCCACGTGTGCACATAGCCTGCACACGCATCGCACAGGCACATCCATGTGCACTCAGCCCCCATGACACACGTGCATCCTCTCTCCCCATCACGCACACCTGCACCCCATTACATACGTGTGGACATCCCCGCTCTTACGAACGTGTGAACCCTGCACGCCCATCGCCCTTTGCACACCCCTACAGCCTAACGGTGCCCCGTGCACCGCCCTGCTCCTCGGCCGGCCCTACAGGCGCCGAAGGGGCTGGCTGCAGCCGGCACGGGGGACACGCACAACACCTGCAGTTTGGGGGTGCTGGGGCACCTCATGCCCCTCCCATCCATCCCCCCCGAGGTGGCTCTGCACCCTCTGCAGGTCCTGGCACAGCCTGCGGCACGGGGGTACCCTGCAGCAATGGGCTCTGCCGCAGCGCCGTGCCACGCCGTGCCGGGCTGTGCCACGCCACGCTGGGCTGTGCCGCATCCCGAACCTGCGCCAGGCGACATCCCCTGACACCACGTCCTGCCCCGGGCGCGCGGTGTGCTGTTATCACATACGTGTCACATATACATTCTGTACATGGTGCATGCACCGCGTGCGCCCCAGCACGTGCTGCACTGAACCCCCAAAACGCTCGTTCCGTTACACGCCGTGACGCACACAGCGCATGGCGCATTGCACCCCGCTGTCGGCAGCACCTCGTGCTCTGCACCGGCCATGGCACAGAGCGTGGCACCCATACCACGCCGTGCAGGCACGGAGGGGCCGTGCGGGGCCGCGATGGATTTTCCCCCGTGCTTTGGGGAGGAAACTGCCACGGGGGCTGCATTTTGTGCAGCTGGGGGGGGTCCGTGACCCCCCGTTTGCTCCATCCCAGGGGTCACTCAGGTGGCGACGGTAACAGTGATGTCGTGACAGTGAGGGTGACGGTGACCCACCACGCTCCCCAGCTGCGCCAGGGTCCGGCCCAGGGCCGGGGGACGGCTCCGTGGGTCCAGAAGCCCTTAGCTGGGGGGGGGGGGGGGGGCGTGGATCTGGCCAAGGGGGGACCCTGAGGGATGGGGGGGGCCTGGCCCAGCGATCAGCTGCTGGAGCCCGGGGCGGGCTGGGAGGGTGGGGGGCTGTGGGGCTGTGGGGCTGGGGCCACTGCCGGTTACGGGGGGCCAAGGACCGGGGGGCCGGGGGCCAGCAGCAGCCGAGGTGCAGCCCACGCCTGGTTGGGCACAGGGCTGCCGCTATACGCGCCGCTATAGGTGCTGCTATACGCGCCACTGTCCGTGCTGCTATAGGTGCCGCTATGTGTGCTGCTATCTGTGCCCGCGGCTGGACGCAGCGGCCGGATCCTGCGCGCGCTGGGGGCCTGGCCCTGTGCCGGGGCGGGGGGGGGGATGATGGTGGCACCGGCCCAAAACCGCCCAGAAACAGCTCAAAAGGGAAAGGGGGATGAGAGGGGAGCACACGCGTGTGAGCGTGCAGTGCCAGTGCATGCATGGACACGCTTCGGCACACTCGGGATCGGGCCCGTGAGGCTGCCGTGCATACGTGTGCGTGCGTGCGCACACATGTGTGCGCAGTGTGAGACTGGGGGGTGCACGCGGGGGCGTGCAGGCGTGTGCAGAGTGCAATCGCGTACACAGACCAAGCAAGCACGTATGCGTGTGGCTGTTGCGTGCGCACGCGGGAGCACATGCGTGTGCATTGGCACAGGCAAGTGGGCTCACAGGCATGTTGCTGGCGTGTGCGGGCAGGGGCACACGCATGTGCAATGGCATGTTGCTGGCGCGTGCACACGCGTGTGCAGGGCGGGCGCCGAAGCTGCGAGAAGCGCCGCTGGCCGCCCGCCCAGACGCAACCGGCCGCCAAAACCGCCCCGAAAAGCGGGAGAAAAGGGCAACGGGGGGGGGGGAACAGCAGTGCCCGGCAGGGGGGGGCTGGGCCGCCCAAGAAACCACGGCGGGAGCCCGGGGGGACCCCAAGACAGCCGGGGGGGGGGGCAGGGACCCCCCTAGGAACCCACGCAGGGATCTCTGTGCCACAGCCCCGAGACGCGCCCCCACCCAGCGCCTGACGTCGCTCTCCCCACGGACCCTCCCACGGACCCCCCCTCCCCACAGCCTCCCGCAACACCCCAAAAATGCCCCGGCGCTGACGAGGCGTCCCCCGGCCCCAGTGCCCCCGCGGGGCTTCCCCCTCACCCGGCCCCACGGAGCCCCCCCAGCCGCTCTCCTATGGACCCCGGGGCCACAACGTGCCCCCCCCTCCCGCCCCGGGGCCGGCCCGGCGGTGCCCACAGGCACGAAACACCCCGTGGGCACCGACTGCTCCGTCCCGCGGGGGCTCCGTGGGCAACACCTCCCGTGGGGCAAACAGCCCACGCTCCCCGGTTCCCCGTGGGTGACCCCTGCCCGCGGGAAGGGGCTTCTCGGCGGCACCGGGCCGGGGGATCCCAGGGCGCTGCCCCACTCCGGACCGAGTCCCCCTCCCCTCCGCACCGGGCCGCCGCCGGGCTGGGCACCACCGGGGCCCCCCCGCCCCCCGCACCGGGGGTCCGGCCGGGGCCGCTCCGGGATGCAGCGCCGCGGGCACCGGCCAGAGGTGGCAGCAGCCCCGGACCAGACCAGCCCCCCGGCAGCCGCGCACCGGGAGTGGTGCCGGCGCTCACACAGGGTCCCGGTCCCGGCGGAGGAAGAGGCGTCGCCGCCCGGTAACGGCAACCGGGGAGGGGTCGCACCCCCACCCTCTGCACCCCCATTTGGGGGGGGGGGGGGTTGCAGCCGTTCGTGGCGCGCAGCAAAGTCGGGATCGGACCCCCAGGACCGGATCCCCCTTTACAGACCCGCCGTTACCGGACGCCCCCCGTTACCGGATCCCCCGCTCCCGACCGTACCTGGGTGAGGCAGTACGGGGAGTACATGGCGGCGGTGTCAGCCGCGGCGGGGCATGGCGGGGGGTCCGGGGGTGCCGGGGATCCGGGGGGGGTCCCGGGTCCGGGGGTGCCGGTACCGGCAGCGCGCGAGGAAAGTTTGCCCGAAGTTGGCGCCCGCCGCACTTTTGCCGCGGGAAGCGCGGCGCCGGACACGCCCCCTCCGAGCCCCGCCCACGCCCCGCCCCGCGGACACGCCCACCCCGGCCTCGGGTCCGCCTACTCGCGGTGCGGCTCCGCCCTCCTCTGCCGTTGGACACGCCCCCGCCGGGCTGGGCCCCGCCCCTGCCGGGGACGGACTGGGGGGACACGGGGGACACGGGGGATACGGGGGGACACGGGGGGACACGGGGGATACGGGGGATACGGGGGGACACGGGGGGACACGGGGGGATACGGGGGGCATGGGGACACGGGGAGATACGGGGGACACGGGGGACACGGGGGATACGGGGGATACGGGGGGACACGGGGGGACACGGGGGGATACGGGGGGCATGGGGACACGGGGAGATACGGGGGACACGGGGGACACGGGGGATACGGGGGATACGGGGGGACACGGGGGGACACGGGGGATACGGGGGGACACGGGGGGACACGGGGGGACATGGGGGGACACGGGGGGCATGGGGACACGGGGAGATACGGGGGACACGGGGGACACGGGGGATACGGGGGATACGGGGGGACACGGGGGGACACGGGGGGACATGGGGGGACACGGGGGGCATGGGGACACGGGGAGATACGGGGGACACGGGGGATACGGGGGGACACGGGGGACACGGGGGGACATGGGGGGACACGGGGGGATACGGGGGGCATGGGGGGACACGGGGGGATACGGGGGATACAGGGAAACACGGGGGGCATGGGGACATGGGGGGATACGGGGGATACGGGGGGACATGGGGGGACACAGGGGGCATGGGGACACGGGGGGATACGGGGGGATACGGGGGGATATGGGGGACACGGAGGACACGGGGGAACACTGGGGGCATGGGGACATGGGGGGATACGGGGGCATACGGGGGGACACGGGGGGATACGGGGGACACGGGGGAACACGGGGGGCATGGGGACATGGGGGGATACGGGGGGATATGGGGGGACACGGGGGGATATGGGGGGGACACAGGGGGCATGGGGACACGGGGGGATATGGGGGACACGGAGGGGGACACGGGGGGACATGGGGGGCGTGGGGACACAGGTCCCCCACCTGCCCCGTCTGCGCCGCTGTCCCCGCACGCCCCCCCCACCCCGGGGCAGGGACCCCGCAGCCGCAGGGGTCGGCCGTGGGTCCCCAGCGGTGACAGTGCCAGGGATGGCAGCAGGGACAGGGACAGCACTGTCCAGCGACTGACCGCCGTGACAGCCGCGCCGTGACGGTGGCAGTGGCAGTGACCATGTCGTGACAGTGTCAGTGCCGATGACAGTGACGGTGCCGTGGCGGTGTGGGTGACAGTGGCAGTGGCAGTGACGGCGGCGGTGGCAGCCTCATCTGTCATTCCGGCTGCGGCCGCGTCCCTCCGCCATCTGTCACCGCCCGGTGCCAGTGCTGGCATCGCCGCCGCCGCCGCCGTCACCCCTTCGCTGCCGGAGGCCCCACCAACCACCACAGCCCAAAGCACCAGGGAGCACGAGGGACCCGGCTTTGGGGTGCCCCAGGTGTCACCGGGTGTCCCTGGTCTGGGGGGGACCCCAGGAGTGGGGGGGCGTGTCTCAGCATCCCACCCACCCAGGTCCCCCCACGGGTAGGAGTGGGTGGGCACGGCTGTGTGTGTGTGTCCCCTCCATGCTGGGCCACTGCCATGGGGGGGGGCACTGCCATCCTGCGGGGGACACGGGGGCGGACACGGGGGGGGACACGGGAAGACACGGCTGCACAAAGCCCCTGGCTCTGCCCGGTACCCCTAGGCACGGGGCAGGGGGGCACGTGGGGGCGGGGTGCTCCCGGGTGTCTGAGCCAGAGGGGACCCAGGCGTCCGGCGTCTGAGCCCCCATGTCCCCGTGCACACGCATGTGCAGCCAGCGTGCGTCACACGGGGCCCATCGAGTTGTGTGTGTGTGCCCCCCCCACCAGCTGTTCGGGGACCACCGGTGCCAGATGTGCCACCGCAACCGGCTGGGGCCGCAGATGGAGCTGAACACGGGAGGGGGGGTGGTGATGTGTGCACGGTGCTCGCACAGGCTGCCACACGCCATGACACGCCCTGACACACTGTGACACGCCCTGACACGCCGCCACATGCAACGACATGCCCTGACATGCCACGACAGGCACTGACACCGCAGCACATCACGTGCCGGCCCCCGGCGACACCTGGGTGTCGGGGGGCTGCGTGTCCCCCCCAAAGGTGGGATGGGGATCCCCATGCCTGGGGGGGGGGGGGCCAGGCCCCAGGGGTCAATCTGGGGCTGGGGAGTCTTGGCGGCAGGGAAGGACAAAGGCGGGAGCGAAGGAACTGCAGAGGCCCCGAAATCGGGCAAAACTGCCCCAAAATGGGCTGGTTTCCAGCCCCTCCCCTTGGCCGGGCTTAGGGGGGGCCCTGGGTTCACTGGGGGGGTGGGGTGGGGGTGTCGGGATCCCGGACATCTGGGTCCCCCAGCTGGTGTGGGGGGTGGCTGGGGGCTGCAGTGGGGGTTGGGGGTGCCCGGACACCTGAGTCTCTCACCCTGGGCAGACCCAGGGAAGGTTTTGGGGCGATTTCGGGGGATTTTGGCTCTGGTTAGCGGCAGGTTTTCACCGGTTGCCGACGCCTGGAAGCCATTAGGGCTCCCCCCCCCCGGCCCCCGGCAGCTCCAGCCGGGGGGGGGGGAGCAGACCCAGGCGTCCGGGTGCCCCGGCCCCCCCGTGGGGCCCACGCGGGGAGCGGTCCCGAGCGTCCAGGCGCCCCCCACCCCCTTTTACCGTCATCCCCCCGCACGGCACCTCCCGCGTACCCCCCCGCAGAGGACCGAGGGGTCGGGGGGATGCTGCTGGGCGGGGGGGGGGGGGCTCGGGGGCCCGGCGGCGGGCAGGGAGGGGTTAACACCGCTGAGCCCTTGGCAGCGCGCCCCGGGGTTTGGCTGCGACTGAAAAGGTTGGGGGGGGGGCGGGGGGGAGGGGAACCCGCGCCGAGCCCCAACCCCCCCCCCCCCACGGGGGAGGGGCGGCGGTTTCGGAGCAGCGCGGTGGGGAGCGCCCCCCTCGCCCGCTTCCAGCCCCGTTTCAGGGTCCCCGCAGCCCCCGCCGGGCCTCCCAATACCAAGCGGGTCCCGTCCCCCCCTCCCCGGGGTCTCTCCCGTTACGAGCCGCCCCCACTACCGGGGCCCCCCATCCCCGTTGGGGTCCCCCCACCGCGGGTTGCCCCGCCCCCCAGCCCCGCCCCCGCCCGACTTCCGCCCGCGCCTTCGCCAGCTTGTGACGTCACTTCCGCCGGCCAGCACAAGATGGCGGCGCCCTTGGGGCGAGTGTTGGCGGCGGCGCTGGGCCGGGCCCGGGTCTCGGTGGCGTTCGCGGCCCCGGCGCGGCCTTACCGGGCGCTTCCGCTGCGGCGCAGGACGGGCCCGGCCCCGGCGGACCCCGCGGACCTGCGGGCGGCGGCGCGGCGGTTCGGGCGGTTGGGGGAGGCGTCGGGGGTCCCGGTTTGGCAGCTTTGGCCGGACGCCGAGCGGCTGCGGGAGCTGGAGGCGGAGGAGCGGGAGTGGGACCCGCCGCTGCGGGAAGTGCAGGCGGCGCTGGACCGGCGGGAGCGGGAGGAGGCGCGGCGGCGGGAAGAGAGGTGGGACGGGGGCGCTGGGAGAACCGGGGCCTGAGGGGGGGGGGGGGCATTGGGGGGCGTGGGGGTAAGAACTGGTGAGAACTGGAAGAAACAGGACAGGACTTGGGGATACACTGGGAGAACTGGGATCGGGGCCTGGGGGGAGGCACGGGGGTAAGAAGTGGGGAGAACTGGGAGAAACGGGACCAGGCTGGGGGAGACACTGGGGGGAACTGGGCGAGCGCAGGGCCTGGGGGTGCCCCCATCCCGGGGGTCCCGTTCTGTCCCCGCAGGCAGCAGCTGGTGGCCCGCAGCCTGGCGGCAATGCCAGCACGAGTGAGTGCCTGGCGGCAGGAACGGGCGCAGGCACGAGAGCGGCAGCGGCAGGAGGCAGCGCGGCGGCAGCGGCTGCTGGCCGAGGCTGGATTGGGGGGGCCCCCCCGAGCCGGGACCCCCCACCGTGACAGCCCCCGGGCCCAGGCGCTGCTGCAGGACCTGGAGCAGCGACAGCGGCGGGAGGAAAAGCGCCGGCGGCGGCAGGAGCGAGCGGAAGCTGCCCGTAGTGCCATGGCTGCTGCTGAGGCTGCCGCTGCCTCCCGGCCCCCCCCAGGAGTCCCCCCTGAGAGCACGGGGGCCGTCTCCTCCTGAGTCCCCCGTCCTCTCCCCCGTATTACACCCACACAACCCCAAACTGGGTTTAAAATTCTGCGTTTAATTTCATCCCCCGAGTTGTGGTTCTTCCCGCAGTGCCGCCCCCCACCCCCCCCAGGGCCGAATGGGGGAAGGGGTGGGGGGAACAGGAGAAAGCAGTTGGCCAAGCACCCCCCCAGTGTGGAGGTGCTCCGGGGGCTCTCCTAATCCCTGCTGCTCCCTTGGGAGGTGGTGGGGCTGGGGCCCAATGGGGGTCCCAGTCCCTCCCCTCCCCAAAAGACAGAGCCACAGCCCTGGGGGGGCCATGCAGAGCTCTGTCCCACCCTGCAGCAGGAACCCCCCCCCCCCCGCCAAGAGGCAGCGTGGGCCCCGTGTCACCCCCCACCCCCACCCCCCTAGAGGTGGGGGAAGGGTGGGGGGCACCTGCCCCAGCCCCCTCAGTCGTCGTCAAAGTTCTGGCTGAGCAGGAAATTGGCCGCCAGATTCTCGTTCTTCTCGCAGGCGAAGTAGGCCTGGATCACCAGGCTCTCGGGGAAGCCCAGCGCCTTCAACTGCAAGGGCAGGAGCAGAAGCGTTCACTCTGGGCTCTACTGAGAGCCCAGTGCAAGCACAGCTTCCCCCCTGCCACCGTTAACTCTGATCCCTACATGTTACCACTTGGAGCGTTAACTCTGGTTCCTAACGATAGCTAAGAACTGTTACCACCTTACCCTTTCTATGGCTTCTTTTTCCTGAGGCGTCACCTGGATGTAGTTCATCTGGGGGGACTCGTCCCCGATGGCGCCCATCTCCCCCTCGAGGTCGCCCAGCTCCCCCAGCGGTTCGTTCAGCATCTGGATGAACTGCTCCTGGTGCTGGCTGATTTGCTGGGGAAGGGAGGGGACAGCAGGGGATGAGTCAGGCGGGTGCCAGGGGGTGTGTGCTGGGGATGGGGGTGTCCGGGGCGGGGGGGGGGGGGTACCTGGAGCAGCTGGGGGTTCTCCTGGCCCAGCTGCTGGAGCAGGGCGGGCAGCAGGGCCGGGTTCTGCTGGATCACCTGCCGCATGTTCTGGAACTGGGGCTGCTCCCGCAGGAACTCCAGGGGGTTCTCCCCTGGGGGGGGGGGGATGTGTGTGAGGGGGGCCTGAGCCACACCTACGGGGAGGGGCCTGGCAGAGCCACACCTATGGGGAGGGGCCTGACAGAGCCACGCCTACGGGGAGGGGCCTGGCTGAGCCACGCCTATGGGGAGGGGCCTGGCTGAGCCACGCCTACAGGGAGGGGCCTGGCAGAGCCACGCCTATGGGGAGGGGCCTGGCTGAGCCACGCCTACGGGGAGGGGCCTGGCAGAGCCACGCCTACGGGGAGGGGCCTGGCTGAGCCACGCCTACAGGGAGGGGCCTGAGAGAGCCACGCCTACGGGGAGGGGCCTGACAGAGCCACGCCTACAGGGAGGGGCCTGACAGAGCCACGGGGAGGGGCCTGACAGAGCCACGCCTACGGGGAGGGGCCTGACAGAGCCACGCCTATGGGGAGGGGCCTGACAGAGCCACGCCTACAGGGAGGGGCCTGACAGAGCCACGCCTACAGGGAGGGGCCTGACTGAGCCACGCCTACGGGGAGGGGCCTGAGCCACGCCTACGGGGAGGGGCCTGACAGAGCCACACCTATGGGGAGGGGCCTGACAGCCACACCCCTCCCACCCTCCCCAGGAGGAAACTGCCTGGAGCCCCACCCCAGGAAGGTGGGGTCTCCCCAAGCCCCGCCCCTAGCCACACCCCCAGCCAAGGAACCAGGGCTGCCTCCCTGAGGGCGTGGCCTAGCACCAGACCACACCCCCCAAGGGGAGGAGCCTCCAACCCCTCGAGCCACACCCCAAGCCCAGACCCCACCCACCAGGGGTCCTCCCACACCCCAATGGGCAGTGCCCGTGGGGGCGTGGCCAGCCATAGCCCCACCCTGTGGGCGTGTCCTACAGAGGCCCCACCCCACCAACCTTCTGGTGCCGGCTGCTCAGGGGGGCGGCTCTCCTGCACGGGTGGGCGCTCGGGCTCGGGGCTGCCGGGGATGCCCTGGGGGCGCCGGGGGGGTCAGCGGGGTCCTGGGCCCCCCCCAATCCCCCTGGCCACCCCCCCGGCCCCCCCCAGCTCACCGTCAGCAAGTACTCGACGGCACGGTGGGGGTTGTTGTAGCTGGCGCGCAGCGCGGCCACCACCCGCTCCCGCTCGTAGCCCATCGACATGATCTCCGTCAGCATTGTCTCGTACTCCGAGCCCGTCACTGCCAGTCCCGCGTCAGCGCTGGCCCTAAGACCACCCCACCCCCCCCACCCCCAAACCCCCCACCCCTCCCATTTACCTTTGCTGCCCCATAACAAGGACACCCCCTCCCATTTATCTGCCCCATTCCCTCACCTCAGAGCCCCCCAAAACATCTTCCAAGACACACACACGCGCCACACTCCCCCCATTCCAGACCCCTCCCCCATCACCTTTCTGGGGACCACAAGCTCCTGCACCCCAGGGGATCCCTCCCTGTCCCTCCCCCATCCCCTCACCCGGGGACCCCCCCGCACTCCCCTCCTGTGTCCCCTGGCACCCACCGAGGGTGGAGGCTGCGTCGGCCGAGCGCCCCGCACTACCTGGGGGGGGAACAGAGCTGTGGATTCAAGAGAGAGATGTGGCAGCTGGGGCCTTTCTGGGAGCTCCAGGAGACAGCCAATCCCCCCCAAAACCCCCTCTGCCCCCCCCATACTGGCCCAGACTAAGTTACCACTCTCCTGCTACACCACCCCCCCCCCCGCAATCTCCTCTGTGCTGGCCCCTAATCCCCCGCAGCCCCCCCCAAACCACTTTGCTCCAGCCTCTGCAGTCCCCCGGCTACAAGATCCAACAGAATTAGACGCCCCCCATCCCCTGATCCTCCTCCCCCTCCTTGGGGTTTTCTGCCCCCTTACCCCGCCGCAGGCTCTGAGAGGGCAAGTGGAGGGAGGTCATGGGATGGCGGCTCCTCACTGGGGGCGGCCGGTGGCGGGGGGACGGCATCAGCGGCTGGGGGGGGCCCTGGTGCTGCTGGAGGCTCCGAGGCACTGGCAGCTCCAGCCTCAGGGGCTGTGGTGCCCAGCACCGACTTGGCCTGCAGGAGGGGATCGTGAACAGGTGGGGGAGTTCGGAGAAGGTTCTCTTTTTAGGCAGGGGGGGAACTGGGGAGGGTCCCACCTTGGTCACCATGACGACCACAAAGTTCTTCTCGTCGATGCGGTACTCGCGGATGGGTACATCATCACTCAGGATCTTCCCGGCGTAAATGAGTTTCTGCCCAGCCACAGGGAAGGCATCGCTGCCCTTCTCTGCCTCGATCTTCTCCTTCAGCGCCCGCACCTGGGAGACGCAGAGGGTCGGGGCAGCCCCCCCAAAATAGGATCACCCCGAAAACCACAGGGACCCACCAAGAAACAAGAAGGGCCCCCCCAGGACACTGTCTCAAGCATTGCCCCAGAGGCAACAGCATCCTGGGGGGACCCTTCTTGTTTCTGGGGGGACCCAATAGCTAGGGAGGAGCTCTGAGCCCCAAAATTCAGCCCCCCCCTCCCCCGCAATCTCCCTGGCATGCAGGGGGGTCCCAGCCGTCCCAGCCTCCCCCGCGGGGGGGCACTGGGGAGCCCCTAGCTGCACAATGACAGGCAACACCACCGCCCCCCACCCGCAGCACGCACAACACCCATACCTCACTCCTAAACAGAGACACGAGGGGACACAGAGACCCCCCCCCACCGCACACGGCTCCATCGTGAGCCGGGAGGGGACCCGAAACGGCCCGGCGAGGGCACAGAGACCCCAGGCTTCCCCACTCCCGGGGGCCCCGTCCCCGGCGGGAGCGGGATCAGGGCCGCCCCAGGCTAGGGCGGGGGGGGGAGGAGTGGGTGGGGGGGTGAGGCCCAGCCCCACCCGCGCGCTCCGCGGGCCGCTCCCGCCCGAGCTCCACTCACCGTTTCGTGCGGTTCCATACGGATCTTGAAGGTCTGCTGCTGCAGCGTCTTCAGCGTCACGGTCACCGCCATGGCGCGGCGGCGGCGGCGGCTCCTCCCGGCGGCCCCACAACATGCAACTCACGCCGCCGCCATCTTAGGCGCCCCGCCGCTTCCGCCACGTGACGCGCGGCCGGAATTGCGTCACGCTCACGAGCCCCGCCCGCCTCCCCTCCCTCCGCGGCGACGCGCGCTGTGCATCACGTGACGCGGGGAAAGGCGCTGGGCCGTTGTCACGTGAGCTGCGCGGCAGCACAAAATGGCGGCGACGGCGGCAAGATGGCGCAGGCGAGGCAACGGGACGGAGGCGGCGGCCGGGACGAGCGTTAATTTAATAGAAACCGGATCGCGACACCCGTACAGTCACGTGCGCCCGCGGAGCCCCACCCTCCCCACCCCCCCGCCGGTACCGGAGACGGGGTCTGACCCCGACCCTCCCCTCGCTCCCGCGGTACCGGGCCCGGCGCCGTTCCTGAGTCCTCGCCCCGCAGGGGGCCCGGCCCGGCCCCCGCTCCCCGGTCCCGCGGGCGGGTGGCGGCCATAGAAAAGAGTCCAGGTCTCACAGAGACATTACGGTCCCGCCCCGGGGCCGGCCAGGCCGCGCCGCCCCTCACAGCTCGTCCCGCGGGGCCGCCTCCTCAGGCTCGGGCTCGGCCTCGGGCTCCTCCTCGTCCTCATCCTCCTCCTCCTCCCCCTCATCCTCCCCGTCCTCCTCCTTCCGCTGCTTCTCCTCCTCCTCCTGCTTCTTCCGCTGCTCTTCGTCCTGCTGCTCCTTCATCTTCCTCTCTGCCTCCTGCGGGACACGGGGGGTCACCGAGGGAGTCCCGGAGGGTCACGGGGGGGGGGGTGTCCCATCCCCTCCTGTACCTTGGTGGCTCCCCAGGTCTCATTGCCCATCTCCTCCGCCAGCTTCTCGTCATCCGTGATGAGGAAGTTGTCAAAGATGGTGCCAGACTTCACCTGCAGGACAGGAGGGGGTCAGAGGGGTCCTGGGAGGGTCAGGGGGGTCCTGGGAGGGGGTCCCGGTGCCCCACACACCTGCCAGAGGTCGAGGCCGATGACGCCAAAGCTGTCATAGGCGTAGAGGTGGGGGTCGGGGCTGTACTCGGGGTTGTCGATCTCGGGGTGCACCCACTTCCCCTTGTAGTCAGGGTTGTCGATCTGCTGGGGCCGCCACTCACCCTGGGGGGGTCGGAGGGGGTGTCAGGGGGAGCACAGGGGCACAGCCTGGCCCTTGGGAACCCCCCCCAGCCCCCCCGGGGCCTCACCTTGTACTCAGGGTTCTGGATGACGGGGGGCTCCCACTCCCCATCCATCTCCTCATCCCAGTCCTCTGGCTTCTTGGCATCGGGGTCAGGGATGTGCTCGGGCTTGTCCCAGTCCTGGGGAACGGGGCAGGGGTCAGGGCCCTTCCACAGCCTCCCCAGAGCCCTCAGAAACCCCTGGAGCCCCCCCAAACCTCAGGCTTGGTGTCCTCGGGGTCATCGATCTTGGCCCGCTCGTCCCAGTCATCGGGTTTCCGTGCATCAGGGTCCTTGATCTTCCTGGGGGGCAGGAAGTCCCAGTCCTCCTCCAGGCTGCCCGACTCCACCCGCCCGTTGTCGATCTTCACCTCGTAGGTGTTGTCCGGCCGCACCACCAGCGTGTACAGGTGGGTGAACTCATCGTCCTGCAGCGAGGGGAGGCTCAGCAGGGCCGCAACACCCCGCCGGGCAGTGGCAGAGTCCGTGTCCCCACCATGTGCCCCCCGCCGTGCCCCCCACCCACCTTGCAGCGGATGTCCTTGTTGATCAGGACGTTCTTCCCCTTGTAGTTGAAGATGACATGGACTTTCTTGGTGCCAGGGCCGCAGATGTCAGGGCCTGGGGAGGGGGGGGACACACGGGGGGTGAGGGGGGGGGCTCCCCACACAGTGCTGGGGGGACTGGGGGGGGCCCAGGGACCAACCGAACATGATGTTGTACTCGGAGTCGCCATGCATGTCTTCCTGGTTCAGGCTGGCCGGGAAGAGTTTGACATAACCACCGCCACAGTCGATGTTCTGCTCGTGTTTCACGGTGAACTGCACCACCAACGTCTTGTCCCGGTTGCTGAAGGGCTCAAAGCGGGAGGAGATGGCGTAGAACCGGGCGTCCTGGCTTGTCTGGATCCCTGCGGGCATGTTGGGGTGAGGAGGGGGATGCTCCTGGCCCCGGGGGTCCCCACCCGGCACAGCCTGGCCCTGGAGGTCTCCTCACCTTTGTCCTTCTCGGCGTCACCATAGAACTTGCCAGCCGTGAGGACGAACCGGCCGTAGTCGGGTTTGTGCTTCGATTCCACCCACCGGCGGGTCCAGGCATCTGCAGGAGGGGAGAGCTCAGGACCCCTGGTCGGTTCTGCCCCCCTGGCCTGTCATGCTCCAGAGGAGCCCATCCAGGAGAGCTGCCCACCCTGGGCAGAGCTGGGCTCCCCCAAGAGGGAGCTCAGGTCTTTGAGTGTCCCTTGTTGTGGGGCTGCACGAGGATTTGGGGTCCCAGGGAAGGACAAACCCCCAGTGTGAGCCAGCTCCTGCCTGCCCCCACCATGGGGAACTCCTCAGTCCCCAAGTGTCACCCCCCCAGTGAGGGCCCTCTACCCCTTGGGGGGGTCCCACTCCTGACAGCCCCCACTTCCCTCAAGCTGGGGGGGTGTCTCGGCACCCTGTTCCCCAGCCCAGGGGGGAGCTCCTACACAAAGGTATCCCCAGGACCCCCCACCCAAGTGGGCCCTGACCCCCCTCAAGCTCTCTCTGACCCTCACCTCTCCCTTAGAGCTCTCACCCTCCTTACCTCACCCAGCTCTTCCTGAGGACTGACCCTGAACCCTCCTCCCCCCGCCTCCCTCCAGTGACCCTTACCCTTCATCCCCCGTATGACCCTCATCCTCCTCAACCCAGGTGAGACACCAGCACCCCTCATCGACTCCCACACCTAGGCCGCCTCCCACCACAGCCCCTGACACCCAGCTCCAGAGAGGCCTCCAGGCCCCCCATACCCTCCCTCACCTGGGGGAAACACCCTAGGTCCCCCACAGCCACATCCCTAATCTCAGGGGACTCCCCTGAACCCCCAAACTTCAGAGGACTCCCCAGCCTCCCTCCCCTCACGGGAGCCCCCTCATGTCCCCTTCACCTCAGGGGACCCCACGGATCCCCACATGCCCCGCCCTCTCCCTCCCCGGGGGGACACCCCCTCCTTCCCCTCACCTCCATCCCCGAACTCCTCCCGGAAGAACTGGGTGGGCCCGGCCGCCGCCAGCGCCAGGAGGGCGCCGAGCATGACGGGGAGGCTGAGGCGGCTCATGGCGGCGGTCCCACACGGCGCGGCGCGGCCCGGTCGTTCCCTCCCTCCCGGCCCGGCGGCGCCCGGCACTGCGGAGGGGGGCGGTGGCGGCGCCGTCTTTTATCCTCCCGCCGCCCCTCGACCCGCCCCCGGCCCCGGTCTATTGGCCCGTACCCGCGCAGGGCCCGTTCCCATTGGCCGGCCGCCCGCTGGCCGGCGGCGACGGCGCCCCCGAACGTTGGCGTCCCAGATGGCCGCTTCCCATTGGCTGAGCACGAAGACCAATGAGGAGCGACCACGCGTTCGGAGGGAGACGCCCCCCCTCCCCTCCCGCGCGCTCCTGTCCTCTCTCCGTCACCGCAGTCACGTGGGGACGGGGGCTCTTAAAGGGCCAGGCCTCCTGCGGACCACGTGGGGTGTGGTGCTCGCCATCCCGTAATAGCACCAGGAAGAAGACTGGGAAGACGGAGGGGAGTGGGACGGGACATGATGCGGGACACGGGGTCTTCCCCGCATCTCGGGGATTTATAACCTAATATGGAGCTGTGATGCAATGATGATGTAATATAGTCCAATGAGGTCATAGCACATATGAAACCCAGCAAGGTACAGGACAGAGGGCCACGCTAATGAGGCACCAGTGCCCCCTGGACCCAGCCTTAGGGGCTGCCATCACTATGACGGGACACCCGGGGTCCGTGTCACCACAGCGCAACCCAGCAAAACTGGGCCCGGGGTTGTCGTTGCCATGGTGATGGGCCTGGGGGTGACGCAGGGGTGTCGCCACAGCCACCTACGCTCCCTGACACAGGTTGCGCACGGGAGTACGTGGTAAAGTCGCCCAGCGTCTCGTGACGTCGCTCTGCAGCCTCACGACGTCGCAGGCCCCTCACAGCAACGGGGGAGTGGGGGGGGTGGGGGGTGTCTCCCCCTCCCAAAGCAAACTCCAGCTGACGCTCCCGCCACGCTCAATATGGCGCCCGCCACACTCCACACGGCGCTCGCCCCGCCCCGCGCTACCGCCGCTTCCGGTGAGCGAGGGGAGCACTTCCGGTCGCCGCGATGTCGCCCAGCGTGGCTGAGCTGCTGCTGCAGCGGCTGGAGCGAGAGGCGGCGGGGCCCGGCGGGGGCCTCTGCAGCCTGGAGGCGGCCGCCGCGCTCGGCCTCGACCACCAGACGCTCGTAGGCGCCGTCAAGAGCCTGCAGGCGCTGGGGGAGGTAGGCGCGACGAGGCCCGCGCGGGTCACGGGAACCTCGGGGTACCGGTGCTCAACCCCGGTACCGGTCCCCGTAGGTGATCGAGGCGGAGGCGCGATCGGCCACGCGGTGGGAGCTGAGCCCCGAGGGCGCGGAGGTGCTGCGGGACGGCAGTCCCGAGGTGCGGCTCTTCCGGAGCCTCCCGGCGGAGGGGCTGCCCCAGAGCGACGCCATGGTGAGCGCGGGGGCACCGGGCGGGGGGTACCGGGGGTTACCGGGTCCCTCATCGCCTCCCCGTCCCCGCAGAAGCTGCCCGGCGGCTCGGTGGGCTTCAGCAAGGCCATGGCCAACAAGTGGCTGCGCCTGGAGAAGGGGGCACCCGGCGGCCCCCGCGTCCTCCACGCCGTGAGTGTCCCCTGCTCGTCCCCCTGTCCTGCCGGTGCCCGGTCTCCCCGTGACGAGGCCGCGTCCGTGTCACGTCCCCCCCGCCAGTGCTCCTTCCCCCTCCCCAGGTGACCGAGGTGCAGGACGCAGTACAGCAGAGCCTGCAGCAGGTGCAGCGGGGGGAGGCCGAGACCCTGCCCGAGCGCGACCGTGCCGAGCTGAAGAGGAGGAAGCTGCTGCTGGAAGTGTGAGCTGGGGGGAGATTTAGGGGGGGGGGGGCAGGTTTGGGGGCACCCCCTGACCCCCCCCCATTCCCCCCCCCCCCCAGCACCCTCAAGTCCTACTGGATCCGCAAGGGCAGCGCCTTCAGCACCGCGGTGGCACGTCAGGAGACTGAGCTGACGCCAGAGATGATCGCCACGTGAGTCTGGGGGAAACAGCCCTGCCGTGACCCCCCCCATGACCCTGCCATGACCCCACTGTGACCCTGCCATGACCTCTGACCCCACCTGCAGGGGGTCCTGGCGGCAGCGGCCCTTCAAACCCTACAACTTCTCTGCACTGGGGCTGCCCCCCGCCTGTGGCCACCTCCACCCCCTGCTGAAGGTGCGCTCCCAGCTCCGACAGATCTTCCTGGAGATGGGGTGAGCGGGGGGGGGTCCCCAGGGACAGGGTGTCCCCCAGCTGGGGGGTACGGCATCCCCTGAGGCTGTGGGGGCCCCCTCTCCCCAGGTTCACAGAGATGCCCACTGACAACTTTGTGGAGAGCTCATTCTGGAATTTCGACGCCCTCTTCCAGCCCCAGCAGCACCCGGCCCGCGACCAGCACGACACCTTCTTCCTGCAGGGTGGGTGCTGGGGGCAGGCAGGGGGATTTGGGGGGCTCCCCAAGCCCCGCTGAGCCCCCCCCATCTGCCTCTTCCCCAGACCCTGCCGAGGCCCCCGAGCTGCCCCCCGGCTACACGGCCAAGGTGAAGAAAGTCCACGCACAGGGAGGCTACGGCTCGCAGGGGTGAGGGCGAGACCCCCTGGGGGCATGGGTGGGTTTGGGGGGGCCGTGCCTCCCACCCCCAGGCCATACGCCACCCCTGCTGAGCCCCCCCCATAGGTACAAGTACGAGTGGCGGCTGGAGGAGGCGCGGAGGAACCTGCTGCGTACCCACACCACATCTGCCAGCGCCCGTGCGCTCTACCGGCTGGCCCACCAGGTGGGACAGGTTTTTGGGGGGGCCATGGGGAGGGTGAGTGTGTGTCCCTGTATGACCCACCTCTTCTTTACCACCCTAGGAGAAATTCACCCCGGTGAAATACTTCTCTATTGACCGGGTCTTCCGCAACGAGAGCCTGGACGCCACACACCTGGCCGAGTTCCACCAGGTGGAGGGGGTGGTGGCTGACCGTGGCCTCACCCTCGGCCACCTCATGGGCACCCTCCGGCAGTTCTTCACCAAACTGGGTATGGGGGGTACCTGGGGGGGTGCTGGGGGCTCCCTGGGACCCCCCCTCACCCCCCTCTGTCCCTAGGCATCACCCAGCTGCGCTTCAAGCCAGCCTATAACCCCTACACGGAGCCCAGCATGGAGGTGTTCAGCTACCACAAGGGTGAGGGGGGGTCCCCCCCCATGGAGCTGGGGGGGCCTGAGGGGTTGCGTGGGCCCCCAAAGGAGCCCCAGGGTCTGCATATGCACCCACAGAACAGGGGGGGGCCCTGTGATCTGCATGTGCCCCTGCAGAGTGGGGGAGACTTGGGTAACTTTTTAGGGTGGTGGCCAGCTTAGCCTCATTCTCTCCCCTATGGGGTGGAGGACTTTGGGGTACCCCTATAGGGTGGGGGGTTCTGGGGTGGCCCTATGGGGAGGGGGTCAGCCTGGCCTGGAGGAGGGGGAGCTTTGGAGTGCCCCTATGGGGTGGGGGTCTCTGGGGTTCCAATGGGGGGTGGCCTGGTCTCACTGTCTCTGAGAGGGGTGTCTCTGGGGGGCTCATGTCTCAGCCCCTGTGGGGCAGGGGCCCCCCACCTCACCCCTCCAGGGCTGAAGAAGTGGGTGGAGGTGGGGAACTCAGGGGTCTTCCGCCCCGAGCTGCTGCTGCCCATGGGGCTGCCCGAGAATGTCTCTGTCATCGCCTGGGGGCTCTCATTGGAGCGGTGAGTTGGGGGGGGGGGGGGGGCACGACAGGGGGCCCCAGTACAGGGAGGGGGCCACACCTGCTGACCCCCCCTGTCCTGCACCAGGCCCACCATGATCAAGTACGGCATCAACAACATCCGGGAGCTGGTGGGGCATCGGGTCAACCTGCAGATGGTCTACGACAGTCCCCTCTGCCGCCTGGACGCCTAGACCCCGTCCTCCTGGGGGGTAGGGGGGGCTGCCCCCTAATAAAGCCCCTTTGTCCAGCCGGGTGCCTGTGTCTGTGCTGGGACCGGGACCACGAGTGGTGTGGGGGGGGGTCGCACAGCTCTGGAGGGAGCCATACCCACAGAGACCCCCAGCCCTGCGGTGCTGACCACGGCTCCCTGTGACCCCCCCCCTCAGCGTCCCTCAGCCGGGCGGCCCCAACACTGCCGTACCTCCTCGCCCTTCAACCAGCTTCCCCCGCCCGCAGGCCGCGGCCCCCCGGCTGCGTCCCGGACGTACCGTGTCCCGGCGCCATCGCGGCTCCTCGTCTCCTCAGCGCCCGGCCCGGCCCGGCCCTTCCCGCCTTTTCCCGCGCCGCCTTTCATTGGCCGCTCCGTCGCCTAGGCGGGCGCCGATTGGCCGATGCTGAGTCCCGTCGCCCACCTGAGCCCCGCCCACCAGGCTCTCCTCAGCGCCGTGAGGGGCGGCCGTGGGTCTGGGGTCGCGCTTCCCTTCCCCGGGCTCCGGCCAGCGCTGGTCCTCGGTCCCCTCACCTGGACCCTGAACTGGCCTCTCCGCCCCAGGCCCCGTTCCTACAGCCGCCCCCCCCCGGGGCCCCAATCCGGGCGGGGGGACACCCCCCCCCCCGGGGCTGGGGGTGTCACAGCCCCGTGTAGGCCCTGAGCAGCAGCCCCGGAGCCAGGCAGGTCCTTCCCCCTCAGTGGCCCCCGCCAAGCCGGGCTGTGCCCCGGGCCCTGACGGCCGCCTGCCCCCCAGGGTGGGTATGTCGCGAAAGGAACGTGAGGGCCCCGAGCCGGAGCCAGAGGTGGGTGACGGCCCCTTCTACGAGGGCTTGGGAAGGGACGAGCCCCCCAGCGAGGACCCTGACAGGTAACACATTTTCCACCCTCTGCTGGCTCACAATTTTGACCTAAATTGGGGAGAAAAAAGAGCGTACGGCAAGCGACAACCCCACAGGTGGTCACAGCAAGGGGTGTCCTGGGTGACACACACATCCTGTTGTCCACACAGGCCACCACGTTCATTAGTGGGGTTCCCCGTGTTTCCCAATTAACGTGACCAGGCTGTCCCCTCCCCACCCCCGTGGACTGCGCACCCCTGATGCGTGGGTCCTGTGTTTGGGCCGAGGACGGAGGCGCTGCCCGTGTCCCCCTGGCCCGGCGCAGAGGCGGTGCTGGACGGCCAGGCCTCCCGGTACTTCGCGTCACTGGATGCCAACATCGGGGATCTGCAGCAGCGCGCGCAGCAGCTGATCGACAGGGTGAACGACAGCCGCAAGGAAGACCACACGGTGATGAGCGGCTTCAGGGAGAGCCTGCTGATGAAGGTGGGGAGCAGCGGGGGGGCTGCCGGTGTAGGGGGGAGCAGCAGATGAGGACACCCCAGCCCACGCCATCCTCTTGCTGCCGAGCTGGGCTACGCGGCTGTGCGGTCTCTGCCTGACGTGTTTAATCACGTTATTCTGCCCGAATTAGTGGCAGGCTGGGGGACGGTGAGACGAGGTGCCGCAGGGAGGGAGCACAGTGCGAGCGGCCTCTTGCAGGCTGCTGGCGCCAGCTGCAGAGCCTGGTGCGCCGTATGCACCGGCGCTCACTGCCACGGCAGGGGAAGTGCCCCACAGCCCCTTCAGGGGCGGCTACAGCTGCCTCCAGCCCCGCTTTGGGGAGCAGAGGGGACGCCAATGGCTCCCGCGTCCTTGCTCTGCTGCGCTGGACTTTGCTCCCACCGGCATCCCTGCAGCCGGGGAGGGGGGAACTGCGCCAGCAGGGCAGGAAGGGGGGGGCTCCCGCAGGCCCACGCGCAGATGGCGGCCCGGCCTTGGCAGCTGCGGCCCACGGTGACCCAGCACTCGGTGGCTACCGCGGCCGGCGCTCCGGCTACCATGGGCGCAGCTGGCAGCAGTGGCAGCCAAGCCAGGCTGGGAGCTGTGCCAGCCCGGGCAGCCGCAGCTGCCACCCCGCTCTCCAGGGACGGCAGCCGGGCGCCAGCCGTGCCAAACGGCGCTGCCCACCCCCACACTCCGTCAAGAGCCGTATCCCCCCCCCTTTTTCCGCCCCGGCGTGGCAGGTCTCGGGCCTGGCGGAGCAGCTGGAGGAGCGGCTCTTCCACCTCTACGGCCTCCACAACGAGCTGATTCAGGAGCAGCTGCAGGAGCTGGCGGAGGTGATGGAACGGGTGGGGACGGCTGAGGCCGAGCTCCGGCAGGTCTGCCGCACCGTGGAGGCAGCCTACCGTGACCTCTGCTTGCAGCCTGAAACCTGAAAGGGGCCCCAGATCCGCAGGGGCCCCCCCCAAACCCGTGGGATCCCCCCGCCTTGGTCCTGTGGCAGCGCAAGCGGGGTGTGCGTTGCCTGCTGCTGCTGTGCCAGGGCAGCCACGAGTGGGAAAGGGGGATTTTGGCCCAAATGGGCTTTTTTGTTGCTGTTGGTGTTTGGGTTTAGCACGAATAAAAAGAGCAAAAAAAAAACTCCAAAGGATGAATGTGGGGGGGGAGCTGCCAGGGTTCCGCTGCCTGCTCGCTCTCGATGGCGGACATGTGTCCCGGCAGCTTAATTAACGCTGACGCTGCTGGCACTGACGAACAGAGGCCGACGTGGGGTGGCTTTTCCATTTTATTGGCGAGTGGCCGTGAGGACGGCAAAGGCACCAGGGCAGTTCACTGGCCAAGAGGCTCCGTGGCAAAGCCCGGCACAACTGTGCTGCCAGGTCCCATCAGTGACACCACGTCCCGTCAGCGACAGCGGGTCTGTTCACCAATACCTTGTCGGTGACGCCGAGTCTGGTCGGTGACACGGGTCTGATCTTTGGCACCATCTCCTCACGTCCTTCCCCCATGGGTGATGTACTGACCCCGCCGGTGGCGTCGTGATGCCGGTCGTGCTGCAGCGCGTCACAGTCGCGTGCCACCGATGCGGTGCCGGGCGCCATCTCCCCTTGCTAGCCCCGCGTTGCTGGCGGTTTGCTGGGGGCGAAGGCCTGGATGCCGGTGATGGCTCGGCCCAGGATCAGCGCATGGATGTCATGGGTGCCTGCAGGCGAGGGAGCAGCCAGGTCTCGGTGGCACCCGGTGCCGGCGGGACCCCGCACCCCGCACCTGGCGCGGCAGTACCTTCGTAGGTGTTGACGGCCTCCAGGTTCATCATGTGCCGGATGACGTGGTACTCGTCACAGATCCCGTTCCCCCCCAGCATGTCCCGCGCCTCCCGGGCGATGGCCAGCGCCTTCCCGCACGAATTGCGTTTCAGCATCGACACCATCTCGGGGACCGCCCTGAGGGGACAGGGACGCTGGCACCCCCCTGCCACCACCCCCAGACACCCCCCCTTCCCCGCAGCAGCACCTACTTTCCCTCGTCCTTGAGGCGGCCGAGGCGCAGGCAGGCCTGCAGCCCCAGGGCGATCTCCGTCACCATGTCCGCCAGCTTCTTCTGCACCAGCTGGTTGCGTGCCAGCGGCCCCCCGAATTGGTTCCTGTGGCGGAGGGGGGACGGTGGGGATTGTGGGGGGCAGGTGGGAGCCCCCCCCCGCTGTCCCCGGTGTTACCTGTCAAGGACGTATTGCCGTGCCGTCTCCAGGCAGGCCTCGGCGGCGCCCAGCGCGCCCCAGGCAATGCCGTAGCGGGCGTGGGTCAGGCAGCCGAAGGGGCCCTGGGGCGAAAGGGGGTCACTGGGGTCCCCCATGCCACGGTGGTGCTCCCTGTACCACCCCGGTGTCCGTGTCCATGTCCCCCGCCTCTTACCGCCAGGCCGACCGCGTTGGGCAGCAGATTCTCCTCCGGCACCTCCACGTCGTCCATCACGATCATGCCGGTGGCGGAGGCACGGAGCGAGAACTTGCCCTCGATTTTGGGGGTGCTGAGGCCAGGCATCCCCCGCTCCAGCAGGAACCCCCTTATCCTCCCGTCCTCCTCGCACGCTGCCCACACCAGGCACAGGTCGGCCGCTGGCGAGTTGGTGATCCTGGGTGGGGTGTCGGTGTGGGTCTGGGGGGGGTGTTGGGGGGGTGCCCCCTCGTTCCCCCGATTCGGGGCTCACCAGGTCTTGGAGCCCCGCAGCGTGTAGGTCTTGGCGCTGGGGTTGTAGCGTGCCCGCGTCTCCATGCGCCCCGGATCGCTCCCGTGGTTGGGCTCCGTCAGCCCAAAGCACCCCAGCAGCTCCCCCCGTGCTGAGGGGTGGGGGGGGAGTGTCGGTGAGACCCCCATGGCCCCCCCCTCACAGCTCCCCCCCTGCCCAGGGGGCTCCCATGGTTGGGTCCCCCCCGAGGGCGCAGCGTCAGGGGGACCCCAGGAACCCCACAGCCCCCCCCGCCCCATTCCGCCCCCCTCCTTGTGTGTGTCATCACGTCCCCCCCCCCGCCCCGCATGCGGGTCTCACCCAGGGGGGGCAGGAAGCGGTCCCGCTGGGCGGGGGTGCCGTAGGCCAGGATGGGGTGCATGACGAGGGAGGACTGGACGCTCAGCACCGAGCGGTAGCTGCTGTCCACCCGCTCCAGCTCCCGTGCCACCAGCCCGTAGCCCACCGAGGTGGTGCCCGCGCAGCCGTACCCTGCGGACAGCGTCACCCCACGGAGACCCCCAGACCCCCCCAGCAATACCCTGGGGACAGCGTCACCCCACGGAGACCCCCAGACCCCCCCAGCAATACCCTGGGGACAGCGTCACCCCACAGAGACCCCAGGACTCCCAGCCCTGCTCCCCCTGCCCCTCCATACCCTCAGCCCCCCCAATACCCACCCCCCTACCCCCATGACAGGACTCTGCCCCCCCAGAGATGCCCCCAAGGAGGACACCCGCCCCCCCAGCCCCTCCCTAGGGGTCCCAACCCTGCCCTCCCCCCCCCCCCCTGCAATCATACCCTGGTAACCCCAGGGGAGACCCCTGCCCCCCAATCCATCCCTCACCCTCCCCCCCAACTCCCTTGCTGTCTCTAGGGGGACCCCACAGCCCCCACGCGCTCTGGGGGGGGGTCCCAGTCCCCCCCATCTCCCCTCACTCACCCTTGATAGTGGGGCCCAGCACCCCCAGCGCCCCCATCTCGGACACAATCTCCCGGTCAAAGACTGGGGGGGGAGAGGGGGGGGCTTGAGTGCAGCCGATCTGGGGGCTCCCCCCACCCCTCCCCTGCCCAGGGAGTGTAGGGGGGGGTTATCTCGATATTGGGGCGCGGGGGGTGGGGGGGGGTGGGTGTGTGTGTCCCGGTACCCTCGTGTCGGTTGGCGTGCAGCACGCGTGGCAGCAGCCGTTCGTGGCAGTACTTGCGCAGGGCGTCCCGCAACAGCCGCTCCTCGGGGCTCAGCAGCCCCTCCAGGCACAGGGGGTCCCGCCAGTCAAAGGCGGCTGGGGGGGGGGGGGTGTCAGCACCAGACCCCCCCTTCAGCCCCCCCCCCTTCTCCCCCCGACCGGCCCCCTCTCCTGCGGAGAGGGGGCCGGTCGGGGGGAGAAGGGGGGGGGGGGGGGGCATTCGAGGGTGTCCTGCCCCCCCCAACTCACCCTGCGGAGGGGGGGCCGTGCCTCCCCAGCGGACACCGGTCCGGACCAGGCGAAGCAGCGGGGCAGCGAGACGCAGCGCCATGGTGGGGGGGGGGTCTGGGGAGGTGGGGGGCAGCTGAGACAAGGACCCCCAACGGCCCCCCTGGGACTCCCAACCGGCCCCCCCCCCCCCCCAAGACCCTCCCTTGCTGTCCCGTGTCGTGTGTGTCGTGTCCCCCCCCCCCCGCCCCGCACCGTGCGAGTTCGGCGGCGGCGAACGGGCCCGGAGGAGCCCTCGGCCGTGACGTCACGGGGGGGTGGGGCGGGGGTGTGACGAGGGGGCGTGACGTTAACCCACGCCTGCCCGTGCTCCGGGGGCGGGGGGGGGGGGGGAGAGAAGTGTTCCCAGGGCTGTGGGACCCCCAAACCACCGCCCGGACAGGGCCGAGAGGTGGGGCTGGGGGGTTGGGGGCGGGGGGTCCCCCCGGGGCTGCGGCGCGATGACGTGTCATACCCCCACCCCCCCCCGGGTCCCCACGGAGGCGCAGGCCAGGGTCGGTGCTGTACAGGCTTTATTGGTCCCCAGGGCCCCCCCCGGCCCCGGCACCCCCTGTCCGGGGGGGGGGGGGCGTTTGCATAGCGAGAACGGGGGGGGGTGGGGGTGGGTGGTGATGATGTCACGGGGGGTTGGTGATGTCACCTGCTTGGCCGGCCCTTGCAGTGATGTCAGCTGCTGTCGCGCGACATCACCGCGTAGCTAGGATGCATCATCCCTGCTCGGTAACCTCACAGCAGTGACATCATCGCCCGGCACCAGTCATTGCCACCACCCCGCTGTCCCCACAGCTGTGACATCACCATTCCCACACCTTCGGCTACATCAGAGCTGTGACAGCAGCACCCCGTTACATCATAACTGTGACATCACCGCTCCTGCGCCATTAGTGACATCGTAACTGTGACATCGTCAATTCCATACCACCACTGACACCTAGGCCGTGACATCACTCTCACTCCCCAATGGCCACCGCCATGTCACTGTTCCCCCTCCCCGAGTCGCTTCACAGCTGTGCCCTCGCCCCCACCACCCTGCCGGTGACATCACCGCTGTGACATCAGCGGGACCAGAACCAGGGGCAAACAGGAGACTGGGGGTGGGGGGGGGCTGCCGGGTCGATGACATCACACCGGGGGGGAGCGCGTCACAGTATTAACCCTTCGTGTACACGGGGAGGTGCCGGGGGGGGGCGGGGGGGGGGCTGCGCCCCGCATGCCTGGGGGTCCCCCCCCTATTTACAGCCGCGGGAGGGGGGAAGCTCAGCGGCCGGGGGGGGGGCCCGGCGCTCCGGGGGGGCCCCAGCGCCCCGTCCCCGGGGGCCGCGCCGGGCCCCACCACCACGATGGGCACCGGGGGCCCCCCCGGGCCGCCCCCCCGCCGGGCCTGCTCGTGCTCCTGCACCGGGCTGAGCGCCTTGGGGGGGCCCCGCGCCGCCCGCTCGGGCTCGTCGCCCCCCCGGGGGGGGCGGCCTCGGCGCCGGGGGGACCCCCCAGCAGCAGCGGCAGCTCCTGGCGGCCGAGGCGGCGGGCGGGGGGCGCGGGGGGCGGCCCCTCGGCCGGGCTCTCCCCGTCCCACTCGGCCAGGCTCTGCAGCGGCGGCTCGGCCGGGAAGTCCTTGCGGGCGGCCTCCAGGCCGTGCTTGCGGGGCGCCGCCGCCGCCGCCTTCTCGGGGGGGCCCCGGCGGGCCAGGCGGGGCGACTCGGCGGCTTTGGGGTGCAGCTTGGCCGGGAAGGCGGGGGGCGAAGCGGCGGGCGGCGAGGGCGTGTGGGCCAGCGGCGAGAGCGGGATGCTGCCGGCCGACTTGCAGCGAGCCGCCCGGTACTGCCGCTGCAGCTTCGGGGACAGGCCCTGCAGCGAGCTGGGCCGCAGGTGGGGACCGGCCGGCGCCGGCGAGGGCGGCGCGCTGGAGCCCGGCGAGCTGCTGGGCGGGGAGGCCCCTGTGCAGGCCGCGGGTCAGGGCCGGCTGCGGGACCGGGGCCCACCGGGTTCGGGGCGGGGCTGCGGAGAACCCGCCCGGCCGGGCCCCTCACGGCCACCGTAGGCCCGTTCCGCTCCCCCCCCCCCCCCCGTGTCCCTCACGGCCACCGTCGCCCCGTCTCACCCTTCGCGGTCCCTCGCGGCTCCCGTAGACCCGCCCCGTCCTGACCCCGCCCACCGGCCCCGTCCTGGTCCCGCCCCGTCCCCATGGTCCCGCCCACCCGCCCCGCCCTGTTCTCCATGGCCCCGCCCCGTTCCCATGGCCCCGCCCACCCGCCCCGCCCTGTTCTCCATGGTCCCTCCCACCGGCCTCGCCCCGTTGCCATGGCGGCGCGTACCCGTCTCGGCGGCGCGCGGCGGGAGGGCAGGGTCCCGCGCGCGCGCGTGGGTGGGCGAGGCGGGCAGGCTGTCGGAGGAGGAGAGCGAGCGGCTCAGTGACGTCAGCGAGCGGCTCGTGTGCAGCAGGGACGCCTGTCGAGCCAGGTGCCGGAACAGCGCGCTGCGCCGCCTGCCGGCGGGGAGGACTGTCACTGCCGCGGCCGGGCTCCGCCCACAACCCCGCCCTCTGCCCCGCCCCCCGGAGCCAGGCCCCGCCCCCTGCCCCCGACCCCCCCCCGGTCGCCCCCGACCCCCCCCCGGTCCCCCTCTGCCCACCTCTCGTGGCCGCCCCCGGCGCCGCCCCGGCGGTTCCTCCGCGCCATCTTGGCCCGGGCGCTGCGGCGCCGCGCGGGGCCCAGGCGGATGGACGTGTTCTCCAGCGGCGTCGTGGTCACCAGCACCTTCGTCCCGCTCTGACGCACCGGCAGGTCGCTGCGACGCCCCAACACGCCCCGGCGCACACGGACCCCGACCCTGCACCCTCCGCCACCCAACTCCCTCCCACCGGGACCCGCCATGGCCAGGGACCCCCCCGGGACCCCCAACCCCGCCATGACCCCACTGTGACCTCCTGGCTACCCTATGGCCCTGCCGTGACCCCCCCCCCCAGAACCTCTCACCCCGTGACCTTTTGACCATGTGACCCCTCATGACCCCCCATGACCCCCCCACGACCCCCCCATGACCCCTGACCTTGAGGATGAGCTCGACGACCTCAGTGTGCACCAGCCCATGGACGGGCTCCCCATTGACGTGGGTGATGAGGTCACCGGCGCAAAGCCCCGCCTCCTGCGCTGGGCCCCCCTCCTCCACGTGCTGCACCCACAGCGCACCGTCACCCACGGCACCCCGACGTCGTCGTGTCCGTCCCCCCCCGCGTCCCCCGCTGCCCTCCCACCCAGACAACAGCGGATGCTGCAGACACCCCCGTCCCCCAACGTCCTCCCCGTCCCCCAACGTCCTTTCCCAGACCCAAAATGTCCCCCCAACCCCCAGACCCCCAACGTCCCCCCCCGTCCCCCAACGTCCCCTCCCAGACCCCCAATGTCCCCCTGTCCCCCAGCGTCCCCCTTCCCCAAATGTCCCCCAGTCCCCCAATGTGCCCTGGTCCCCCAACGTCCCCTCCCAGACCCCCAATGTCCCCCTGTCCCCCCAGTGCCCCCCCGCTGACCCAAACGACGTGGTGGACGCTGTAGACGTCGCTGTCCCCCAGGTAGACGCGGATGGCACGCAGGGTGAAGCCGAACTTCTTGCCGGGCCGGGGGATGGCGATGGGGGAGCGGGGGGCAGCCACCGCCGGGGCCAGCTCGCGGCCGGGGGATGAGTCCCTCGAGGACGGGTCCGAGGACAGCGACCGCGGGGACATGGGGCTGCCCAGGGGCGAGGAGCCGGGCGCCTCCCCTGCACCCCCCGCTGGCACCGAGACCACCGACCCAGGCGGCCGGGGCCCCCACTGCCCCCCCCCCCCTCCATGGGTCCAGGGCAGGCCCCCAGCCCCCCACCCCATGGCATCCACGGGAACCCCCTCCCAACCCCCAACCCCTCCCCCCAGGTGACCAGGGACCCCCCAAACCCCCGGGACTCGGGTGTCCAGGGGACCCCTGCCACCCCCCCCAGCCACCCTTGGGGTCCCCACCCCACCCGGGGGACCCACCCCCCTCCATGGGGACCAGGGAGGGGATATTGGGGTCCCGGGGGGTGACACCCACCGCTGGGGATGATGACGGAGAGGGCGGTGGCTGACGCTGACTTGGTGACCTTCCCGGGGCCGCGGGGGCTGCGCTTGTCGCCCCCCGCCTCGGGGGCCACCCCTGGGTGCCGCGGCCGCCGCAGCCCCAGCTCGGCCCGGGGGGGGGGCAGGTCCGCAGCCCGCGGCACTCGCTCCCCTGGGGGGGACACACACCAGCTGGTGAGGACCCGGGTGGCCGGGACCCCCCCAGGGACCCGGGACCCCCCCAGGGACCCCGGTGGCCGGGACTGACCTGGCTCCTCGCTGAGTCCATCCGTCTGTCCATCGCGGGGGGGGGCCCCATTGCGGGTGGGTGGCTTCTCCTCGGGGGGGGGCCCGGGGCGCCCCGGCTCCAGCAGCGCTGAGAAGCGTCGACGGGCACCTGGGGGGGGGCTGGCCTCGCCTTCGGGGGGGGCCCCCTCGGCTGCCGGCGGGCGCTTCCTGCGGGGTGGGAGGTTTGGGGGGGGGGCTGACCACTGCACCCCGCAAATCCCCCCCCCTCCATGGGACCCAGGCAGACCCCAGGGGACCGCGGGGTTGTCCCCCCACCTTGGGGACCCAGGCATGACCCCCATCTGGGGCCCCCAGTCTTCCCCCCCCCCAGGGACCCCAGCATTCCCCCTGCCCCCCCCGGAACCCCATCGCTCCCCGGACGCGGGTGCTCACAGCTCGGGCGACGCCGTGCGCCAGCCGCGGTCGCGGGTGAAGCCGTCGCGTCTCCCCTCGTCCCGCGGCCTCCCCTTGGCCGTCTTCGGCTCCTGCTGCTGCGAGAGCTGCTCCAGGCTGCTGTACACCTGCGCACGCGCACCACCTCGCACGAGGGTTTGCACCAGGTGTTGCACACGCGTGATCACACGAGGGTTTGCATGAGGGTTTGCACGGGGCTGTGCACGAGGAGCCTGCACTGCACGGGGCCATGCGAGGTCCTGTGCATCCCCCTGTCCCTGCATCCCCCCCCGTCCCCCCGTCCCCATGTGTCGCCCCCAGCCCCCACCTTGCTGAAGCGGGGGGAGCAGGACGAGAACTGCCGGATCTCCACGGGTTCGTCCTCCGTCGTGTCCTCGTCCTCGTAGGAGGTGACATGGGGGTACCGGTCCGAGCGCGCTGGGGGGGGCGAGGGTGAGGGGGACACACGGGGTGGGGGGGGTCCCATAGGGTGACCCCAGGGGTGAGGGGGCCCACAGAGAGGTCTCTGGGGGGGGGGGCACATGGGGGTTCCTGGGGGGGTCCCATGGCGGGGGGGGGGTTAGAAGTCCCCTGGGGGGTTGTCCCTGTTTGGTCCGGGGGGGGGGGGGGGTGCATGGGACGCCAAGGGAGGGGTGGCGGGGGGGGGGGTCCCTGGTTGCAGTGCTGGAGGGGTCCCAAGGTGTTCCCAGGGGTGCTGGGGGGTCCCAGGGGTGTTCTGGGGGTGCCCCAGGGTGGTCCCAGGGAGGGTCCTGGGGGGGGTCCCAGGTGTGTTCCAGGGGTCTCCCGGGGGGGTGTCCCAGGGGTGTCCCAGTGGGGTCCCGGGGCGGGGGGGTGTCCCTCACTGTCGAAGTAGCTGGTGTCCTCCTCGGACTCGAGGTGCGGCACGAATTCGGCCTTTTGCCGCAGCAGCCCGGTCCAGTCGAGCGCCGCGAAGAAGCCGTGGGCCTTCACCTCCTGCGCCCCCCCTGCGCGGATGGGACGGGGTCAGGGGGGCAGCGGCCTGGGGGGGGCAGGGGGGTGCGGGTGGGGGTGCGGGGGGTCTCACCGGCACCGAGGCGCTGCAGGGGGTCGGGCTGCAGGAGGCAGGAGATGAGGTGCTGGGCGTCGGGGGGCAGCGCCTCGTCCCCCTCTGGCCACAGAATCTCGTCTGGGATGGGGGGGGGGGGACACGGGGGGGACAGAGGGACTGTGAGCACGGGGTGACACTGCCAGCCCCACCGCGTCCCCACGGCCCCGTGCCCATCCCTGTACCAGGGGTGACCTGCCTGTCCCTGTGTCCCCCGTGTCCCCCCGTGTCCCCCCCAGCCTCCCCTGTCCCCCCATATCCCCCCTGTCCCCCCCCGTCCCCCCCCATGTCCCCCCGTCCCCCCGTACCCGAGATGACCTGCCCGAAGAGCTCCTCGGGGGTGTCCCCGAAGAAGGGGACGCAGCCCACCAGGAACTCGTAGAGGACGATGCCCATGGCCCACCAGTCCACCGGCTTCCCGTAGCCCTGCCGCAGGATCACCTCGGGCGCGATGTACTCGGGGGTGCCGCACACCTGGGGGGGATGTGGGGGTGCATGTGTGTGTGTGTGGGGGGGTGTCACACCACGTCCCAACGCCCCCGCCCACGTCCGTGTGTGTGTGTGTCCCCCCCTGCGCCCACCTGCTTGTCGCGGAACTCGCGGGCGTCCTTCTCCATGTGGCCCTCGTAGAGGTTGGTGGTGAGGCTCATCAGCCCCATCTTGGAGAGCCCGAAGTCCGTCAGCTTCACGTGGCCCAGCGAGGTGATCAGCAGGCTGCAGGGAGCACGGCGTCCGGCATCGCCCCAGCACCCCCACGGCTCCATCCCACCCCCCAGTGCCCCCCCCGTACTTGTCGGGTTTGAGGTCGCGGTGCACGATGCCGTAGTTGTGCAGATACTCGAGGGCCAGGACGGTTTCGGCGAAGTAGAGCCGGGCCAGCTCCAAGGGCAGCGCCCCGATGTGCTTCAGCAGTGTCGCACAGTCCCCGCCTGGGGGGCACGGGGGGGGCACATCGGTGTGTGTCACAGCATCACCCGTCACGCCCCAGCGGGACACAATCACCCACCCAGACATCAAGCGCCGTGTCGGGACATAGAAACGCCCCGTCGTGACGCCAACTGCCCCACATGGCTCTGCCCGGCCCCGCAGTAAAAAGCCCAGCTCCATATTGTGACAACTGGCCCCATATCACGACACGCAGCCCTGTATTGTGACGCCCAGCCCCATACCGCAATGCCAAGTCCTGTATCACAACGCCCAGCTCGCGATCACGATACCCAGCCCCGTATTGTGGCACCCACCTGTATTGCGATGCCTGGTCCCATATCACAACACCCAGCCCCATATCATGATGCCCAGCCCCGTATCACAATGCCCAGCCCTGTATCACAATGCCCAGCCCTGTATCGTGACTCTCAGCCCCATATCACGACTCCCAGCCCCATATCGTGACGCCTGTTGGCCTGGCGCTCACCTTCGACGTACTCCATGACCATGCAGAGGTGGCGGCGGGTCTGGAAGGAGCAGAACATGCTGACGACGAAGGGGTTCTCGGCAAAGGTGAGGATGTCGCGCTCCACGAACGCCTGCTCCACCTGGTTGCGCAGCAGCAGGTTCTGCTTGTTGATCTTCTTCATGGCAAAACGCTGGCGCGTGGCCGTGTGCCGCACCAGGTACACCGCCCTGCCGGCACAGCCGCACATCACGCCGTGCTGGGGACCCCAGGGACCAGGACACACACACACACACACACACACACACACCCCCCGCAGGGACCCCGACATCTGGGACCCCCCCCCAGGGACCCCGACGTCCGGGTCCACTCACCCGTAGGCGCCGTTGCTGATGAGTTTGATGGTCTCAAAGTCGCCTTCGCCCGGCGGCTTCTTGGTCCTGGGGATGGCGCTACGGCCCTGGGGGGACACGGGGGGACACGGGGTGATACGGGAGGGGGACACGGGAGGGGGGGACACGGGAGGGGGAACCCAGCGCCCACCTCAGCCCCCTCCTCGGGCTCCGGCGTGTTGCTCCCGCCGCTGTCGGGCTCCTCCAGATGCACCACATCTGCAGGGGCACGGGGTGTCACACGTGTGCACCCCCAGCGTACGACACCCCACGCACCACCCCCTATGCACTTTCCCATACCCCTGCACACCCCCAGTGTGCAGGCACTCCCCGTGCATGCTCTCACACGCATGTGCAGCCCTGCCCGCCCCTATGCACGCCCCGCAGATCCCGTGCACGCCCCACACACACATGCCCTCCCGTGCAAAACCCCATGCGTGCACACTCCCCCCCCACACACACATGCCCCTCACGTGATCCCCCACGAGCATGTGCAAACCCCGTGCCCGACCCGTGGCCGCTTGCACACGCGAGTACCAGGGAAGGGGTCCCGTGCCAGCCCCAGCTGCGCGATGATGTAGCGGGGGATGTCGGCCTTCAGCAGCCCCTCGCGGGCCTGGCCCTCCGCTGCCGCCAGCAGCTGGTAGAACTCGGCCGGGTCGAACTCCTGCACCGACACGCACCGACACGTGTGTGCACGGGCACACACACCCCCGTCACATGTGTGCACATGGGGACGCATACCGGCATGGTGCAATGCAGCAGCAGACAGCAGGGGCATGTGCTGGTGCACATGTGTGTGTTGGTGCCCACAAGTTCTGCATGTGTATGAGGGGGTGTGTGTGAGAGCACCAGGACACGTGTGTGAGCACCAGGACACGTGTGTGTGCACCAGGACACGTGTGCATGTGCGGGTTTGAGCCCAAATGCATGTGTGCACGTGTGCTGCTGTGCCAGCACCAACGCACACGCGTGTGCCAGAGCACATGGGTGAGCACGCATGTGCCCACATGCACTGACGGTCATGGGCGAGTGCACACGTGTGTGCCCCCCCGTGTCTCCCCCCCCCCCCGCCTTTGTCTCAGTGGTCCCCAGGATGCTCCATCACCATGGCGCTGCCCCGGCAACACGGCTGTCACCATGGCAACAGCAGTCCTGCCTCCCCATTGGCTGCGCGCAGGGATTGGCCAGGGCGTTGTCAGGGTGACCGGAAGGGCTTCGTCTGATTGGACAGTTGCGATGGTGCAAAATGGGATGGACGGGAGGGGGGATGCTGGGGGGGGGATGTCACAGGGTCCCGGGATGGGGGGGCGGCCCGGGGGGACTCACCAGGCACTCGAGCAGCCGCGCAGGGCGGGAGATGATGATGAGGAGCTTCTTCACCAGCTGGGTGATGAAGGCCACCTCCTCCGACTCAGAGCGCTCGTAGGCCTGGGGGAATGGGGGGGGGGATGTCATCAGGGGGTCCTGGGGACTCACATGGGGTCCTGGGGGGGTGTCTCATGGGGTCTGGGGCATCCCCTTGGGTTCTGTTGGGTCCCGTTGGGTCCAGTGGGGTCCCATTGGGTCCCTGGGGGGTCCTATTGGGTCCCACTGGGTGCCCTTGGGTGCTGAGGGTTCCCATTGGGCCCTGTAGGGCCCTGGTGGGTCCCCATTTGGTGCTGAGGGTGCCATTCAGCCTCGTTGGGCCCAGTTGGGACCAGCTGGGTTCTGTTGGGTCCCATCAGGCCCCCTGGGTCACCGTTGGGTGCCATTGGGTGTCACTGAGCCTCTTTGGGCCCTGTTGGGTGCCAAATGGGTCTGCGTTGGGGCCCAGTTGGGCCTTATTGGGTCTTGTTGGGTCCCACTGGGCACCGTTGGATCCCGTTGGGTCCCACAGGTTGCCCTTGGATCCTGTTGGGTCCCACTGGGCACCATTGGGTCCCATTGGGTCCCATTGGGCACCGTTGGGTCCTGTTGGGTCCCACTGGGCACCATTGGGTCCTGTTGGGTCCCACAGGTTGCCCTTGGATCCTGTTGGGTCCCATTGGGTCCCGTTGGGTCCTGTTGGGTCCCATTGGGTCCTGTTGGGTCCCACAGGTTGCCCTTGGATCCTGTTGGGTCCCATTGGGTCCTGTTGGGTCCTGTTGGGTCCCACTGGGCACCATGGCTCACGTCCTGCAGCAGCCGCTCCATGTTCTCCTGCAGCTCGTAGAAGTAGCCGGCAGTGATGAGGCCGTGTCGGGCCTTGGCCAGGCAGTCGCGCGCCAGCTCGACCAGCTGGTGCTGGATGAAGCTGAGGGCACCATCAGCCAGTGGCGTCCCCCCGGGGCCGCAGCCCCGCACAAACTCTTCCAGCCGCTCCTCCATCTGTGCTGTTGCCTGCAGAACCCAGGCGGACGGGCTCCCCACAGCTCCCAACACCCCCACAGCCCCCCCCAGGGACACCCAGGTCCCCATATCCTCCCCCAGTGCTCCATAGCTGCCCCCAGAGCTGTCCCACCGCCCCCTCCAGGAACCCCAGAGCCCCCTGGATCCCCCATAACCCCCCAAGACCCCCATAACCCTGCCAGGACCCCCCCCAAGACCCCATATCCTCCCCCAGTGCCCCTTAGCTGCCCAAGACCCCCCCAGAGCTGTTCCATAACCTCCCCGCTAAACCCCATACTCCCCCCTCGAAGCCCCGAAGACCCCATGTCCTCCCCCAGTGCCCCACGTCCCCCCAGCCCCACCTTGGGGAACCGTTCCTTGTAGACGTGGTTCATCATCACGATCTCGTTGTCATGGGACGAGGGCGAGCGCCCAGGGCTGGGGAGGCACCGCTGACACCCGCGGGACCCCACAGCATGTGTGTCCCCCCCCCCCCCCCCCGGCAACCTCACCACTGGCACCCACGGGACCCCCAGAACCCCACCCCCTGGCATTCCCACCAGTGGCACCCACGGGACCCCCAGCATCCCTCCACGGTGTCCCCACGGGGACCCACAGTGTCCCCATTCCACCGCCCCAATGTCCCGTGGCCACAGCGTCCCCCGTCACCCTGCTGTCCCACACCCCACGGTGCCCTATGCCCCCCCCCGCCATGCTCTGGGTCACCCCACCCCTATGGTGTCCCCAACCCCATGGTGCCCCCCATGGTCTCCCCAAAGCCCTGGTTCCCCCCAACCCCATGGTGACCCCAGTAGTGTCCCCCCACCCCCCCAGCCTCCTGGTGCCCCGATTCCCCCACAGGGTCCCCAAATCCCTGGTCCCTCCCCAACCACTTGTGGTCCCCAGCCCCACCTGAGGCTGCGGGAGCGGGGCCGTGGGGCCGGCCCCCCCCGGGCCCCCCCATCCTCCTCGGCCAGGCTCTCGGAGCTGCCGAAGTGGCGGGAGAGGAAGCGCAGCTCCTCCGGCGTGGGCTGCGCCGGCAGCTGGTGCAGGCGCTCCTGCGACGAGCACGAGGACTGCGCGCCCGCGTCACCCCTCCGACCCCCACAGACCCCCCCTATGGACACCCCCCCCCTCCGTAGCACCCCACGAAGACCTATGGCCACCCATGGGGACCTGCTGACCCCCGTGGACCCCCCTCAAGACACCCGCTGCACCCCACGGGGACCCCCGGCCACCCACGGACCCCTCCCCATGTGTGGGGACCCCCCAAGTGTGGGACCCCCACCAAACCCACAGCCAGGGGACCCCTCCCCGCAGACCCCCAGTGACCTCCCTGCACATTTTGGGGGGGGGCTCCGGGGCCCCCGACTCACCGAGACGGTGGAGCTGGGGGTGTTGGTGCCATAGCCCGAGGAGGGCAGCGAGGCCAGCGACCAGCGGCGCCCATCGGCCCTGGGGGGGGGGACAGGGGGTGTCAGGGGACCTGGGTGCCCCCCACCCTGCCCCAGAGCTGGGATGGGACCCAGACGCCTGGATCCTCCCCCATCCCCATCACCCCCCCTGGATACCTGGGTCCCCCCCCGATGCCCGGGCGCCCCCCGTGCCCCCCCCGTGCCCCCCCCGTGCCCCCTTACCGCCGGGAGGAAGCGAAGGAGAAGTGGGCCGGGTTGCTGGGCGAGAAGTTTCGGGGACTGTCCAGGGGGCTGCTGCCTGCGGGGGGGGGGACACACGGTGTGTGGGGGGGACACTGACATGGGGGTGACATCACCACTGCCCCGCCCTGCCAGGCCCCACCCACCCACATCGCGGGGGCGGGGGGGGGCATAGGGCCAAACGGATGCAACCCACCCCAAGGGAAAAGGGGGGACCAGGAGGGACCCCAAGGGCTGGGGGGGGGGGGGGCAGGTGCTTTGGGGGTCCCTGTAGGTATCAGGGAGGCCCAAGGGGTTATTGGGGCTGGGGAAGGTCCCTGGGGGGGGGTCACAGGTTTGCCGGGGGGTTCTTGGGGCCTGAGGGGGACAATGAGTCCCTGGGCGGGGGGGGCGGTCCCAGCGGTTTGGGGGGGGTCGATATGGGGGGGCCCATGGATCACTGGGTCTTTATGGGCCCCTTTGGGGGTTTTGAGAGGATTCGAGGGGTTCCAGGGAGGGGGACACACCAGGGGGGGTTGTGGGGCACCGGGGGTGCGGGGGTCTCACCAATGTGTCCGGGCAGCGGCGAGTGGGGCCGCGGGAGGGTGGGGGAGGTGCTGGTCAGGATCAGGCTCTTCCGGTTGCTCGTGCGGCAGCTGGGGGAGGGGGGGCCGTGGGGGGGGGGGCCGGGACCCCCCTCACACACAGTGTTCCCCCCCCATACGTGTCCTTGCACCCAAACGCACCCACAACACCCAAAGATGCTGGGGGGGGGGGGGGCACTCACAGGCCCCCCGCCCCCCAGGGGATGCAGTGATGGGGAGGGGGGGAGTTGGGGGGGGGGTAATGGCCATGGGGGGGCTCGTGGGGCCGGGGGGGGCCGAGGATGGTGGGGCAGGATGAGGAAGGAGGATGAGGGCCAGAGAACAGGGATGAAGGAGGGAGGAGGGTGGAGGAGAAGAGATGAAGGGTGAGGATGAGGATGCAGGAGGACGAGGATGGGGATGGGGAGGGATGAAGGCTGAGGATGAAGGAGGGATGAGGAGGGGGATGGGGGTGGGGAGGGATGAAGGCTGAGGCTGAGGATGGAGGGGGAATGCGGGTGGGGATGGAGAGGGACGAAGGCTGAGGATGAAGGATGGGGATGAGGATGGAGGATGAGGATGGGGGGAGGAAGGCCGAGGCCCCCGTTACCTTTTGGTGCGGCGGAACATGCTGCTGCCCACCAGGATCGGCATCGGGGGGGGGGGGGGGTCCAAGAGCCCGGGGGGGGCCGGGGGGCTCCGGGGCGGCGGCGCCTCGGCGGGGCGGGGGGGGGGGGGGGGGGACGCGGCGGCGGCGGCTGCAGCGGGGCGGGGGCGGGGCCGGGGGCGAGGCCTGGGCCGGGGGCGGGGCCGGGCGGTGGGTGCAGTGGGGGGGAATGGGGGGGGGAATGGGGGGGCGATGGGGCGGGGGGGGCGCGGGAGGGGGGGTCTCACCTGCTGCTCTTCCGCGGCAGAGGCAGCTCCTTCTGCAACACGGGGCAGAGGGTGGGGGGCGGCCCGGACCCCCCCGACCCCCCCCCGGCCAGACCGCTCCCCCCGCAGCCACGCCGTGGGGGGTGCTCGGGCCCTGCCCCGCTGCTGGGGGGGCCCAGGCGCCGGCTCCATCCCTCCCCCCCGCCCCGGGCCCCCCTATGTCTGAAGCCCCCCCAGATCCGGCTGTCCTGGCCCCCCCCCGGCCCTGCAGCCCCCCCGGTACCGGGCCCGCATCACCCCCCCCCCGGTGCCGACCCTCCCGGTACCGGGGCTGCATTCCCCCCCTCCCGTACCCGCCCTGCCCTGTACAGGCCCCCCCCCCCGGACCGACCCTCCACCCCCCCGGTACCGAACCCCCCCTCGGTACCGAACCACACCACCCCCCGCCCCCGATACCGATTTCCCCCGCCTCGGCACCGACCCCTCCCGGTACCGACCCCCTCCCCGGTACCTGCAGCCGCCGCCGGCGGATCACGCCCGAGTCGTCCATGGCTCCGCCGCTGCCGGTGCCGGTGGGGGGGGTCCCGGTCCGTCCCCCCCCCCCGCGCTCCCGGTGCCCGCAGCCCCCCCCCTCAGCCGCCCGCCGCCATCCTCCGCCGCGCGGGACCCCCGGGAGCGCCCCGCCCCCCCGGCCACGCCCAGCCCCGCCCCGACCGGGGGGGGAACCAACCCCGGGGGGGGGGGCGGTTTAACCCCAGCGCTGCCAGGACCCCCCGGGATGCCGGGACCCCCCCGGGACCCCCCCGGGACCCCCCGGACCCACAGCCCCTCCCCCCCGGCGCTGTCCGCGGTGCTGAACCGGCCGCGCTGTCCAGCCGGACGCGGGGGTCCCCTCGGGGGGGGTGGGGTGGGGGGTGGGGGGTGTCCGGCTGTGTGCCCCCCCCCCCCCCGTGTGTGTGTGTGCCCCCCCCGGCAATACGGCAGAGCTCTCTCCCCCCCCCGCCTCATTAGTGACATCACAGCACCGTAACCCTCCCTAAAAATGCACCCAAAAGAATCGGGGGGGGGGGGCTGCTCCGGCCCCCCCCCCCCCGGTGACACCCCCCCCCGGATTAGACCCCTAATCCCTCGGGATTGAGGACACGGCCACTTCCAGGCGTGTGGCCAGGACCGATTAACGGGGGGGGGAACAACACACGCCATGAACCAGGGTTCCCTTCCCCCCACGGGGGGGGGTGTACATGATCGTGGGGGGGCCACAACCCCCCCCCCCAAAGCCAGGGAGCCCCAAACGCCCCCCCCAAAACCTCATAGGCTCCCCAAAAACTAGACACACTCCCCGCTCCCCCCTTCCCTGTGACCCCCCCCCCAACTTCACAGGGGGAACAAACGGGTTTGTCACAGCCCCAGTCCCCCCCTACCCCCCAAAAAAGTGGATTTAGGGTTTTTTTATCATTCTTTGTTAAAAAACAAGCACTTGCTTTATTGCGGGGTGGGGGTCAAGGATCCCTGTTTTGGGGGGGGTGTCACAGCTCAGCCAGGGGTCGCAGTCTGCGCTCCTGGAAGAAGCGGTGGGGGGGGCGGCGGGGGGAGGCCCGGGCGAAGTAGGAGAGCAGCGATGGGGGGGCCGTGGGGTCCTCCGCCGGGTCCTCGTCAGCCCTGGGGGGTGCAGGTCAGGGACTCGGGGGGGGGCACAAGGCTGCTGGGGAGGGGGGGGGCCCTGGTAGCCCCCCATTGCGTGGGAACATTCCCCCCGCTCCAGACCCCTCAATGCACAGACACGACCCCCCCGAGCCCCCCCCCCAGCCATAGATGGGTCCCCTTGTGCCCCCCCCAATCAGCCAGGGTCCACCCCCCCTTTACAGAAGCAGCCCCAGACCCCCCATAGCATCACACTGGGATCTCCCAAGCCGTGTGATGTCCACCCCCCACCCCAGATCCCCCCGTGGCCCCCCCTGTGCCCCCCCCCTTTACCACTTGACGGGGACCCCCCCACGCTGCAGCAGCTCCCGCGCCGTCCCCCAGCTGAAGCGCACGAGCCGGGGGAACCCAAAGACGGGCTCCAGGTTCCGCCGCAGCCACTCCTTCGTCTTGGGGTCTGGGGGGGGGGCCATGAGGGGTTCCCGCGGGGGTCAGGGACCCCCCCAGAGACTCCCCTGCCACCCCCCCAGGATGCTCCTACCATTGGGGTACCCCGAGCCATAATCCCGGTCAATGTCCCCCAGGTCCTCCACGAAGCTCCAGTTTTTCACAGCCCGGTCACGTGCGACCTGGGTGGGGTAAAGAGATTTTGGGGGGGTCCAGAGGGGTTAGGGGGCATCCTGGGGCCCCCTGAGGCCCCCCCCCCCCCCGAAACTCACTGAGGGGGGGAGAAGATGTGGGGTGCAAGGGGAGAATGGTCCGGGGAGGGTTGGTCCTTGGGGGGGGTGTCGGTGCTTGGGGGGGGGTCGGTGCCCACCTTGGCGCAGATGCTGGCGGCGCTGACGACGGGGAAGAGCGCATCGGCTTTGGGGCGCACGGTCACCCCCAGCCCCGGGAAGCGCTGCCGCAGCTTCGCCTCGTACTTCTCAGCCGGCCCCACCGTGTCCACGAACACCTGGGGGAGCCCCGGCCCCCCCTCCAAAATCACCCCTGGCTTCCCAAAAATCACCCTATCTCCCCAATCCATCCTGACACCCCCCCAGCACCCCAAAACTCCTGCAAGCGCTCCTCAACCCCCCCAAACCAGGCTGAATTGTCTGCTGCACCCTGACCCCTCCTCCACAAAAGCACCCCCGAATCCACCTGGACCCCCCCCCAGCCCCCCCAAACCCACCCTAAATTACCCCCAAACAATTCCAGACTCCCCCTGCACCCCCAAACCCCCCCAAATTCACTCCAAACCAACCCAGACACCCCCCCCCCAAGCCCCAACTCCCCCCCTCAAACTGCTCAGCCCCATGAGGGAAACTGAGGCACGGGGGGGGGGGGGGAGCAAGGTGGGGTATTGCCTCGGCCCGGGGCCCCCCCAGTGCCCCCTCCCCATACCTGGGCTGCCCCCCCCCCCCCGGCCCCCCCAAACTCACCTCGGCCACCTGCACCCCAGAGTCCAGTGCGAACTGGATGAGGCCGACAGCCGTATCCTGCGACAGCTCATTCAGGTTGTACTTGGCTCTGGGCGGGGGGTACGGGGGGGCGTCACCCCGGGGAGCCGCCACCCCCCCAGCACCCCAAACTACGGGGGGGCAGGAGATGGAGACTGCAGGAACCAGGCTGGGGGGGGGGGGGTCAGGGGCACCCAAAGGTGCTGGGGGGGCCAAGAGGGGTCCTAGCGGGCCCTGGGGGGTTCGGGGGGGGGGGTCTCACCGCTGCTGCATGCAGGCAGAGATGTGGTCGGGGGGCAGCACGTGCAGCGCCCACCCCAGGACGTCGCCCGCCGCCTCCAGCAGCCCGAAGCGCCGCTCCCGCTCGGCCTCCGACAGCGTCTTCGAGTCTTGGGGGGGGGGCCAGGGTGAAGGACCCCCAACTCCCCCGGGGACTCCCCCCAGGACCCCCCACCTCCCTCTTGATCCAACCCCCCCCCAGGGTTCCCCCCCCTCCGCACCCCAATTCACCCCCCAGGACCCCCCCACCCCCCGGGTGCCCCCACCTGCCACCCCCAGCGCCTCCAGCTCCTCCATCTTCTCCACGGGGCAGTAGCAGATCCCGTAAACCATCGGTCCTGGGGGGGGGACACACACACACACACCGGGGAGGGGGTTAAACGGGGGGGGGGGGGGAGGGAGGAGCCCCCCGTGCGCAACCCGGTACACCGGGACCGCCCCTCCGGTGCAAGCCACAGCCGCCCTCCCAGCGCCCCCCCCGGGCTCACCCAGCACCGGCCCCCGCCCCGCTTCGTCCACGCCGAGCGCGCAGGGCCGGCGGCGGCAGAGGGGGGGCACGGCCGAACCGAACGGCCCCGCGGCCGCCGGGTCCCGCTCCGAGCGCGCCAGCGCCATGGCGGGGCGGGGGGCGGGGCTTCCGAGGGGGCGGGGCTTGTGGGGGCGGAGCTTCCGAGGGGGGCGGAGCTTCGGGGGCGCACGCACAGGCTGCTGGGAGATGTAGGCCGCGCACAGGGGTCACGGGCAGGTCCTGCGGGGGGGGGGGGGGGGGGGGTGTCACGGGGGGCCTGTCGGGTCCCGGGTGGGGTGGGGGGGGGTCCCGGAAGGCCCGCCCCCTCCCCCCGTCGCCCGGTCCATCCGGGAAGTGCCGCCCCGGGGCGGAGGGTGCCGGGTAGCGCGGGAGGGAGTTCCCGGAACGGCCCCCCCGCCAGCCCATATATGGGCATGGCTGCGTCAGCGGGGAAAGCCCCGGCACCGCCTCCTTCCGCTGACGTCGGTGCCCGCGAGCGCTGGGGGCCGCAGGGGGGTTCCCACGGGGCGAGGCGGGACGGACACGGACACGGACACCCGACCGCCCCCCCAACACAGCACAATTAGACCGGTCATTAAAATTATTATTATTAATTAAATACAAACGTACAAAAAATAAACAGCAACAACCCCCACCCCCCACCCCCCCCCGGGGGCTTTTTCCCACCGGGGGGTCCTGTAAACTTCACGGGGGGATCCCCCCCAATATGCGCGCGCACACACCCCCCCCCCCTTGGGGTGCACAAACAGGGGCTCAGCCCCCCACAAAACGAGTCCAAGCCAGGGACCCCCCCAGGTGAATCCCCAGTTTGGGGGGTCTGACCCTGCAGGTCCCCCCAGCCCTGGGGGGGTCCCCAGGCCCAGCTGGGGGGTTCCCGGTGAGGGGTACCCGGTTCATCCCGTAGGTCCCGTTCCTGCGGGCCCTGGGGGTCCCCAAGCCCAGGGTGGGGCCCCCCCACGGGGGGTGCCTGGTCCTGCAGGTCCCTTCAGGCTGGTTCATCCGGGGGGGGGGCCCAGCTCCCCCACAGGGGTCCCAGTCCAGGGGTCCCCCATCTTCACTGGTCCTTTTGGGGTTCTCCAGCAGGGTCCCCAGTTTCTGCAGGTCCATGCCGGGGGGTCCCTCTGGGTGCCCCCCAAAAAGCGGTGGCCTTCGCTGAGCGGCAGTCGGAGCCGATGGGAGTCCATATCCACAGGGTCTCTTGTCAGGGTGTCCACGGGAGTCCCCAGCAGGACCCCCCCAAAGCTGTGGTCCTCATCCCAGCACTGTCCTATGCAGCATCCCGTTGGGGGACTTCATACCTCCATGTTGGGGGTCCCTGTCCCTCCAGGTCCATCCAGGTCCATGGGGTCCCTGTCAGGGTGTCCACAGGGGTCCCTGAGGGAGCCCCCCCAAGCCACAGTCCTCACCCATAGTCCCACACAGCATTCCATCTGGGTCCCCACCAGGCAGCAGCGGTCCAGGCACCCCCCAGGCCCGGTCCGTTCCCCTCTGAGGGGTTGCTAGAAGCCGAGGGCGGCACCGGGTGGCAGTGGGCAGCCAGAGCCAGCGTGGTCCCGCACGGAGCCACGGAGCCGCCGCACCTGAGCACGGAGCCCGGCCGCCGTTGCTGCCAGTGCTGCGTTCTGGGCCCGGAGCCCACGGACGCGCTGCTCCAACCGGGCAATGCGCTCCAGCTTCCGCCGCCGGCACCGGCTCGCCGCCAGTCGGTTCCGTAGCCGCCGCCGCTCTGCCTGCAGCCGCTCCGGGGAATCTGGGCCTGGCTCAGCCGCCTCAGTTTCCGTCGCCGCTCCGTGGACCCCCGGGAAGGGTCCCCCCCCTGCCGCTGTCACTGCCAGCCCCGGCGGCTCCGGTAGCGCCACGTTGGGCGGCCCCGGCTGGTGCAGCTCGTCCAGCGCCTGCGCGAAGCTGCCAGTGAAGCCATCACGGTCCCCCGGGCCGGGGTAGAAGAAGCTGCCGGTACCAGCGCCGCCACCGAAGAAACCACCGTCAGGGCAGGGTGCCGGTTTGAGCCCGCGGAAGGGCTCAGGAGGGGGTCCCGCAGGCAGGGCCCCTGATAGAGCCCCGTAGTCGGGCTCGGGCCGGCTGAAGCCCCCCGGGAAGGGCGCGGGGCGGTAGAACGGCGGCTCCATCCGCGCGCACATGCGGCAGCACCGGGAACGGGAGCGGAGGCGGCAGCAGGACTCGAACCCGCGACCCCGCGCCGCCCGCCCGCCTTATACCCGCCCGCGGCGGAAACGCGGCCCCATTGGCTGCGGCCCCCCAGGGACACGCCCCCCGCGCAGGGACACGCCCCCGTGCGGGAATGGGCGGGGCCTCCGGGGTGGGGGGACGGTGTGCAACGGGGGGGGGGCACACGGGTGTGCAAGGGGGGAACACGCCGGTGAGCACACGCGTGGGGGACATGTGGGGGGCGTGTGGCACAGGCATGCGCACGGGGTGCACACGGGTGGGGCTTCGGGAGGGCACACGCATGTGAGAACCTATCCCGGCACATGTCCCGGGTGCACACGCGTGTGAGCACAGGCCCTGGTCATGTCCTGGTGCACATGTGTGAACATGGGCCCCAGCACGCATCCGGATGCACACACGTGTGATCCCAGCCTACACCAGGCCTGGGGCGAGCATAGAGCACACACGTGTGCCCTCGCAGAAGCGCTGTGCACACGCACGTGAGCTCACATTGGTGCCCACGCGTGTCAGCTCTCACCCTTGTGGGAACCTGGATGCCTGGGTGCCCCCACGGGTGCCCGGACACCCAGGTCCAGACCCCATCCCTGAGTCACCACTGGCACCACGTGAGTCACTTCCCTCCCCGTGCGATGGCGTTGCACGCCCGGGCCGAGTGCACAGGACCCCAGCCCCCTCACGGGGGGGGCGAGGGTGGGGGGCTCACGGGACCCCAGGGGGGCCCCAGGCATCCGGGCGTGGCGGACGCGGGTTAACAAGTAGCGTGTCCCGGCCTGCCGGGGCGTGGCAGGGACGCACACGCGCGTGCATGCATGAGGACACGTGCGCGGCGCCGCGGTTCGGGGGTCCCCCCCCACCCTGTCTCGGCCCCATGCTAATGCCCAGGGGCTTTCCGGGGGGGCCCCAGGCGTTGGGGCCCCGCCCCCCCCCCCCCGATTTCCTGGATTTTAGGGGATTTTGGGCCCGTCTGATTTTTCCCTCCCGACTTCTCCTTCCCCGTGAGCAGCCCCTGAGTCACGTGACCCCCGGGGCTCCCCCCGACCCCCCCATGGGGGAAACTGCGGCGGGGGGGGGGGGGTGTTTGACGCAGCCATCTGCCCTCCCCCCCAGCTGTGCCCTCCCCCTGCCAGGAAGTGGCAGGAGCAGGAAATCGGGGGGGGGGGGGGTGGTGTGAAACGGGGGGGGCTGGGGGGGGCTCTCACCCCCACGGGGGGGCCCGGTGAGGTCTCAGGTCCCCCCACCCCCCACCCCAGCTCCTCTCACTTGGTGTCACCTTCGGGTGCCCCAACGGCCCCAACCGCCACCGGACTTTCGGTGTGGGGGACGGGACACGGGCGTCCGGGCCAACCCCCCCCCAGCTAACTGCAAGGTCTGGGGGGACTGGGGGTAACTGGGGGGGACTGGGGGGGACTGGGGGGGTCATGGGGGACGGCAGCAGCCAGGTCCCCGCGGGGTGGGAATTTCCCAGCATGCCCTAGGCTCCCAGTGATGGCAACAGCCTGGGGGGGGCATTGGGACTGGGAGTACTGGGAGGGATTTGGGGCTAGACTGGGGGCACTGGGAGGGGCCTGGGGGTGTACTGGGACATGGTGGTGGGAGAACTGGGATGTGCACAGGGCTGTACTGGGAGTGCTAGGGGGGCATCCAGGGCCGTACTGGATATATATATAACCCCAGGGTTATACTGGGAGCACTGGAGGGGGTCCAGGGCTGTACTGGGAGCACTGGGGGGGGTGCAGGGTTATACTGGGAGCACTGGAGGGGGTCCAGGGCTGTACTGGGAGCACTGGGATACCCCCAGGGTTACACTGGGAGCACTGGGGGGAGTCCAGGGTTATACTGGGAGCACTGGGGGGGGTGCAGGGTTATACTGGGAGCACTGGGATACCCCCAGGGCCGCACTGGGAACCGGAAGTGCCGCCGCGGCGGTACGTGCACGGGGGGGGGGGGGCGCGTTGCCATGGCGACGCCACTGACACGCCCTCCCCCCTCCTCCTCCTCCGCCCGCCACGACACGAACGCCTGCGTCCCCCGGGGACGGTTCCCACCTTCCCCCCCAGCCGGTGACGCAACCAGAGTCACCGAGTTCGTCGCTGACGTCAGCGAAGGCGGCGCCGCCAATCCCGCCCCGCGGGGAGAACGGCTCGGCCTGACCCCGCGCGGCCTCCCCCAGTCTCACACACACACACACACACACACACACACCCCTCCCCGCACCTGGCGGCTGCCGGTCCCCGACGGGGCGGGCCCGGCCGGGCCAGACGGGAGCGGCCGGTGGGGCGGGGGTGGGCGGTGACGCGGCGCTGAGTCACCGGAGGAGGGAACGGAAGGGGCGGTGCTTGGCATCAAGATGGCGGCGGGGGCGGAAAGGGGCGGGGCTAGGAGGTACAGCCGCTCTGGGCGCGACTCTATAGCCCGGGGAGGACAGGCGTTAAAAATGGTGGTGGGGTGCGGCCGGAAGGGGGCGTGGCCAGCAGGTGCGGCCGCTCTGGGCGCGGCTCGGTGCCCTTGGCGGACCGGCCCCGGATGGCGGCCATGGCGGCGGGGCGGGACGTGTGCGGGCCGCTGCTCACCTGGGTAAGGGGGGGCCGGGACCCCCCCCGGACCCCCCGGGACCTTCCCGGGTCCGTGTGACCCCCCCTCGGGGCCCTGTGATTCCTCCCGGGCACCTGCCGGGCCCTTGTGACCCGCCCCCAGCACCCAGTGACACCCCCCCCCCCGGGCGCCCTTTGCCCCCCGTTAATGTGGGGGGGATTACGGGGGGGGGGCAGCCCGCGGGGGTCATTGCTTCCCCGTGCCTGGGGGGATGGTGGTGAGGGTAAAAAAGGGGGGTCCTGTGTGTCCCCCGCAGAGGTTTGGGGGGGGTTGTGCAGGTTTGGAGACTTGGGGGGGGGGGGGGCCAGGACATGAGTTGTCCGTTCTCAGCCCTGAGCGGGTCCGGGGGGGGGCTGTTTTGGGGGTGACCGTGCCCTGACCCCCCCCCCCCTTTGTGCCCCCCCCCCCCCCAGCTGCAGACCTTCGCTCCCCCCTCGCCCTGCAGCTCCCCCCAGGACCTGGCCAGCGGGGTGGCCCTCGCCCATGTACTGCACAGCATGTGAGTGGAGGGGGGGACACACTGCCCCCCACCTTGGGGACACCCTTAGAGCCCCCCTCAGGGGGTCCAGGGTATCCCCCTGGGGTGGGGGGTCAGGGCAGTGTGGGGGGGGAAGGGACCTGATTTTTGGGGACCCCCCCATGTGCCCCCAGCGATGCCTCGTGGTTCAACGAGACGTGGCTGGGCCGGATCCGGGACGACGCGGAGGATAACTGGCGGCTGAAGGTGTGGGGGGGGGCACATTTGGGGTTAGGGGACACTTTGGGGGGGGGGCACACACCCGTGTCCAGTCTGGAGGAGGCGTTCTCAGCGTTATGTCTGCTCTGGGGGGTGAGGAGGGTGAGTTTTGCAGGACCTGAGGCAGGGCCACAGTGTTGGGGGGGCATTTTGGGGTCCCCAGCAGTGGGGGGGGCATTTTGGGGGTCCAGGGGCGTTCCATCTTTTCCCCCCCGCAGGTGAGCAACCTGCGGAAGGTGCTGCAGAGCGTCCTGGAGTACTGGCAGGATGTGAGTGTGCACGGGGGGGGGACACCCAGGCATCCGGACCCCCTGTTTTGGGGTGATGGGGGTCCCACAGATGGGGGGCTGACTCCCCTGGTCCCCGCTCCTGGACTTCCCCAGGTGCTGGGCGAGGCGGTGGCGGAGCAGCATGTCCCTGACGTGGCGCTGGCGGCCCAACGCGCTGACCCGGAGCAACTGGGCAAACTGGTGCGATTGGTGCTGGGGTGCGCCGTGAGCTGCGAGAGGCGGGAAGGTGGGTGCAGCCCCCGCCCCCCCCCCCCCCCGGCCCCCCCAACCCCCCCTAATTCCCGTCTCCCCCTTGCAGAGCACATCCAGCGCATCATGACGCTGGAGGAGTCGGTGCAGCACGTGGTGATGACGGCCATCCAGGAGGTGGGGGTGCTTTGGGGGTCCCCTGGGGGGCTGTTGGGGTCCCCAGGGGGTGTTGGGGACCCTGGGGGGGGTTGGGAGGACAGAAGGGGTTGGAGGTCAATGGGGGTTGAGCTCGGGGGGAGGTATTGGGGCATCTTGGGGGTCTGAGGGTGAATGTGGCCAGAGGGCTCTGTGGGAAGGGTTTGGGGGGGGTGGGTGTTTCTTAGGGGATTTTGGGGAAGCCCTGGGGGTTATGGTGGGGCCTGAAGAACCCCCCCACCCCGACCCCCACTTAATAACTTTTTCCTTTATGCAGCTTTTGGATAAAGAGCCGTCAGAGAGGATGGCGGTGGAGACGTACGGGAACTTCGACATGCAGGTGGGGGGGGTGCAGATCGGGGAGGGGGACGGGGCAAAGCCGGGGTCAGTGGGGGGATAGAGGGAGCCCTGAGCCTGGGGGAGGTTGGGGAGTGCCGGGGCAGGAGGGAGAGCAGTTGGGGGGTTTTGGGGGTGTCTGGGTGCCCCCCCGCAGCACTGACCCCCCCCCTTTCCCTCCACAGTCACGGCGCTATTACTTTCTGAGCGAGGAGCCCGAGGAGGCCGGGGGGCCGCAGCAGCGCTGCCTCGAGCTGGAGCAGCAGGTGGGATCTGGATGGATGGGGGGTGGGGGGGGGTCCCCCAATCGCCTGGGGCACCCAAAGTGGTAACGCTGAGCAGGAGGGGATTCTCTGGTGTCTCATATGGGGGTTGGGTGCACCCCCCACTCACCGGGACACCCCCCCTACCCCGGGTCTTGCTGGCGCGGGGCAGGTGGCGGAGCTGCTGGAGGAGAAGGGCAGCCTGGCGGAGGAGAACCGGGTGCTGCGGGAGGAGAAGGCGCAGCTGGAGGCCGATGCTGCCGGCGCCTCTGCCAAGAAGCTGCTGCTGCTGCAGACGCAGGTGGAGCAGCTGCAGGAGGAGAATTATCGGTAAAGTGCAGATGCCTGGGCCCCTTTGGGGGGGGATGTCCCCAGTTTTTGGGGGCTTGCCCCAGAGAGAACAAAACAGGGTTTGGGGGGGCAAGGGGTGTCCCACCCCCTTGTGCTGTAGGGGGGTCCCCCTGACGCCGGGGTCCCCCTGCGCAGGCTGGAGAGCGGGAAGGAGGAGCTGCGGGCGCGCTGCAGCCGGCTGGAGCGGGAGGCGCGGGGGCTGCAGGCGCGGGCGGAGGAGCTGAGCGGCCTGGCCGGGGAGGCCCGGGCCCTGCGCGACGAGATGGACGTCCTGAGGTGGGCCAGGGTCCCGTGGGGGGACATGGGTGCCCCCCGACCCCGCGGTGTCCTGGGGCGCCCCCGGCGCAGGGGGCCGTCAGCGGTGCCATCATCCGTCAGGGCGTCGTCGGCGCGCGCGGGGCGGCTGGAGGCGGCGGTGGCGGCGTACCGTGGCCGTGCGGCGGCGGCGGGTGACCTGCGGCGTTGGGTGCGGGCGCTGGAGGAACGCCATGCCGCCCAGCTGCGTCGTGCCACCGCGCTGCAGCAACAGCTGGGCCGGGCGCAGGCAGGGTGTGCACAGCTGGAGGCTGCCCGCAGGCAGGTGGGCGGGGCCGTGGGCGGGGCTCCGTGGTGCAGCTGCATGGCACAGCTGGAGTGGGGCAGTGGGCGGGGCTATAGGGAGGTGGGCGGGGCCATGGGGAGGTGGGCGGGGCTCCATGGTGCAGTGGCATGGCACAGCTGGAGCGGGGCAGTGGGCGGGGCTATGGGGAGGTGGGCGGGGCTATGGGGAGGTGGGCGGGGCCATGGGGAGGTGGGCGGGGCTATGGGGAGGTGGGCGGGGCTCCGTGGTGCAGCTGCATGGTGCAGCTGTAGGGCTGGGGCAGTGGGCGGGGCCATGGGGAAGGTGGGCGGGGCTATAATGAGGTGGGCGGGGCTCCAGGGTGCAGCTGTAGTGTGGCTGTGGGCAGTGGGCGGGGCTTGGGGCAATGGGCGGGGCTTGGGGCAATGGGCGGGACTATAGGCTGGTGGGTGGGGCTAAGGGCTGGGGCGGGGCTACAGAGCAGGGTGGGGCCATTGGGCCAAAGCAGCAGGGGGTGTGGCTTCGGGGTGAGGGGCGTGGCAATGCCTACAGGCCCCGCCCCACATGGAGATGATAGGGTGGGGTGAGGCAGCAGAGGCGTGGCCTACAAGGGAGGTGGGCGGGGCCAGGGAAGGGGCGGGGCTGAGGTGGGAGGGTGTGGTCGCGGAGGGGCGTGGTGAGCCGTGGCCCCGCCCAGGTGGAGGAGCTGAGCGGGCAGCAGGCGGAGGCAGCGCTGCAGGCAGAGAAATGGCAGGTGGAGTTCAGGAACCTGCAGGAGAAGTTCGAGGCGCTGAACAAGGAGAAGGAGGTGGGCGGCTGCCGTGTGTCCCCCCCTGGACCTCGGGGATCCCCCTGGGCCCCAGGGTGCCGTGGTGTGTGTTGTGTCCGTCCCCCCCCCCACGCTGACCCCCCTTCCCGGCCCCCGCAGCGGCTGCTGGAGGAGCGGGACGCCCTGCGCGAGGCCAACGAGGAGCTGCGCTGCGCTCAGGTGCAGCAGAGCTGCCTGCGCCAGGCAGGTGGGTGGGGGACGACACGTGGACCCGGGGTGGGGGGGTTACAGACCCGCATACGAGACCCCAGAGAATCCCCGCTCAGGGCAGGGGGGGTGACGGGGGGGGGGGACACAGAGCACTGTCCCCAGGGCGTAGTTTGGGGGTGTCACCTCCTGGCCCCCCCCCCCCCCAACCAGCCATTTTTCCCCCAGATGCGGTGCTGGAGGAGGGCACGGCCCCGGCAGGAAACCTGGCGGCTGAAATCCTCCCTGCGGAGCTGAGGTGGGTGGGGGACCCAGACCCCGACTCCCCCTTCTCCAGACTCCCTGACACCACACACACACACACACACGCACCCCCCCCAGGGAGACGGTGGCACGGCTGCAGCAGGAGAACCAGCGGCTGCAGGCGCAGGAGGCGACACTGCGGCTCCAGCGGGACCAGCTCCAGCGGCAACTGCACGATGCTGATCGGCAGAGGTGGGGAGCTGGGGGACGGCCGGGGGGGGACACGGTGTCCCAAACCACCCCCCTTCAGCACCCCCCCCATCCCTAACACACACACACACCCCCCCCAGATTGGAGGCCACAGGGGCGGCGAAGCGGTGGACGGCACTGGGGGATCAGGGGAACCCCTCTGAGGAGGTGAGTCCCCCCCCAGGTTTCGGGGAGGGCACTGGGGTTTGGGAGGGGGCAGGGGCTCCTCAGGACCCCCAGGCTTTGGGGGTGCCAGGGCCCCCCCTCATCCCTCGTTCCCCCCCCAGTTGTTCCTGCTGGACGACACCCTGGAGGAGCTGTGAGTGGGGGGGGGGGGCAGGGGCTGGCTGGAGCCCCCCGGGCAGGGTGGGGGGATACAGGGCAGCCCGTCCCCAACCTGTCGTGTGTCCCCCCCGGCCCCCCTAGGGAGGAGCTGCCCGAGGCAGAGCTGCACGGGGAGGAGGAGCTGGAGCCACCCGGGGATGGCAGCGGTACGGGGAGGGGGGTCCGGGGGGGGGGGCACAGGGAGGGGGCAGGGGCTGAGCCATGCCTCAGTTTCCCCCAGGAAGGCTGTGGGCCCAGGGGGAGGGGGCAGGTGTGGGCTCCCCTCCCTGGGGAAGGGGCTGGTTTGGGTGCCCCCTGCCCTGATCCTCTCTTCGTACCCCCCCCCCAGGTTTGCGGCGCATGGAGGAGCTGCAGCGCACCCTGCGCCGGAGGGAGGAGGCCCTGCGTGTCCTGGAGCAGCGCTGCCGTCGGCATGCCGGGGGGGCCCGCACGGTATGGGGGCTGGGGACCGCCCCCAGGCTGCGTGGGGGGCACCAGGGGGGCTTGGTGCCCCTCAGGGCTGTTCCGGGGCTCACCAAGAATATCCTACGTGTTCTGGGGGGGGCTCTGGGACCCCTGAGGGCTGCTCGGGATTTAGGGGGGGGTGTCTGGGACCCTCAGCATTTTTGGATGCACGTGGGGGGCCAAGACCCCTTGGGGGGATCTTGGGGGCGGGGGGCAGGACTCTTCTGGGCTGGGGAGGAGCCCTTGGGGGGTCCCTGTTTGGCAGGGCAGAGGGTCTTTGCGGGGGGACACACAGGACCCTGGGGGGGCTCCTCCGTGTCAGGATTCACGGGTCCTGTGCTGTTGGCCCCCCCCAGGTGATGCGAGTGCTGGAGCCGAAGCCCCCGACCCCCGGTGCGGCCCCGGCCCTCCGCGCCCTCCGTAACCAGCTGCAGGAGAAGGACGCCCTGATCCGGCACCTGGAGGTCAGATGGGGGGGTCGGGGGGGGAGCAGGGGTGTCACCAACTCTGGCTTAACCCCCCCCACACCTCGCCTTTCTTCCCCCCCCCCCCCCAGAGCGACTGCGAGCGGAGCCGGGCACAGCGGGAGCGGGAGGAGCGGCTGGTGGTCACTGCTTGGTACAACATGGTGAGCGATGGGGGGGCCGGGGGGCACGGGTATCCCTGGGGGAGTCATAGATACTCCTTGGGGGGGGGGGGGCTGTAAATGGGGGGGAAATGCATCCCCTTGGCGGGGCTGGGGGCCCCACCGGGCACTGTGGGGTTGGGGGGGGGGTGTCTGATACTCAGCTCCCCCCCTCCCCCAGGGCCTGGCGCTCCAGCAGCAGGCGAATGAGGGGGGTGGGACGCGGGGCCCCCCCGGGGGGGCTCAGTCCTTCCTGGCCCAGCAGCGCTTGGCTACAGTTGCCCGCCGCACCCGGCCCCCCCACGGCCGCCCCCCCAACCGCTGACCACGGGGGGCCTGGGGGGGGGCCCCCCCTCAACCCCTGACCTGGGGGGGGGCCCCCCCTTCTCTGGGCTGGTCCCATTTTAGACACTACTGACTCGGTGTTGCCCCCCCAACTCTCTTGTGGGGGGGCAGACCCTGCACCCCACTTTGGGGGGGCTTTTAGCACTTCTATTTTTGTACCCCTTTTCTGCAGGGTGGGGGGGTCCTGTGTCGTCCCCCCCCCCCCAAAAAAAAATCCTTTCAATAAAGCCACAGAACTCAGGGATGGGGGTTTATTCCCGGTGGGGATTCTCGAGGGGCTCGTACAGGGCTGAGCCGTGTTGTTGGGAGCACACACACACGTGTGTTTTGGGCTCCCCCCCCCTTAAACCATGTCATCAACGCTGGGGGGCAGAAGCCAGTGGTCCTGGGGGCTGCTGTCCCCCCCTGCTGCATCCCCCAGGAGGATGGCTGTGTCCCCCCCCAGGCTGTCCCCATCCCCGGGGGGGGCCCCCTCGGAGCCGGCACTGTTCTTGCGGCGGAGCAGGGAGAAACGTTGGGTGAAGGCGCCCGGAGGGGGCCGTGGGGGCGGGTCGAGGGTCTCCCCAATGTCCTCCAGCGGCTGGAACTGCATGTCCTCCTTGGCCAGCCTGCGGGACGGCGGGGGCACCCTGAACCCCCCCGGACCTTGGGCTCACCCCAACTCCCCTCCCCAGGCAGCTGGGGTCACCCCCAACCGCCCCCCAGATGTCGGGGCCACCCTCAGTCTCATCCCCACCCCCCAGGACTGGCTTTGGGGGTGTCCTGGGGGTGGTTTGGGGTCCCTGAGGGAGATAGAGGGCCCTGCAGGGATTTGGGGGGTCCCTGGGCAGGTTTGGGTTTGGGGGGGGTGGAGTGTCTTTTAGGGGGCGGTGGGGAGGTCTTGGTGTGGCTGCAGGGGGTCCAGGGGGGGTGGTTTGGGGGTCCATGGGGTGTGGTGGGGGTTCCTGAGGCCATCTGGGGTTTTGGGGGGCCCCTCCCGGTGGGGTTTGGGGGGGGGAGGCTGTAGGATCTGAGGCAGGGGGTCCCGGGGTGCGCGGGGGTCCTGTCCCCACTCACGCCACGTCGAAGGCGGACCCCCGGAAGGGGGGTTGGCGCAATGGGGCGGCCGCGGCTGTGTAGGGTGCCCGGGGGCTGGCGGCGTCCCAGTACCGGTCCCGCTCCAGCGCCGGCACCTCCCCGTACAGCTCGTCCACCGCCAGCATCGACACCTGCGGGACGGACACCTGGGGGTCCCCCCGTGTTCCTCCCCCCGCTTGGGGACACCAGGGTCCCCCCGCCACGGGAGCGGGGTGGGGGTACCTGGAAGTTGCGGTCGATGAGCGTGTTGGTCTCAAAGTCGTCGTCGTCCTCCCCGAAGGGGTTGATGAGCTGCTCGGCCACCTGCGGCGGGGCCACCGTGTCCCCAGGGATGCTCTGTGTCCCCTGGGCCCCCCACCCCCCGGGGTCCATTTCCCCCCCACACACACCTTGAGCCACCCCACATAGAAGAAAAACTGGAGGAGGGTGAAGACGGGGACCCCCAGGTCCAGCTCATGCCCCGCGTAGCCCTGGGCCGGGTCCAGGAACTGCCGCCCGATCAGGCAGGTGACGAAGAAGGTGTAGACGGCGATGGTCACCACCTGCGACGGGGGGACGGTCACCCGTGTGTGTGTGTGTGTGTCCCCGTGTGCCCTCGTGTCTCTCCATCCCCTTCCTGCCCCCCCAGTGTCCCCCCCATCCCTGTCCCCCTGTGTCCCTCCAGGTCCCTCCCACGTTCCCCCATGTACCCTTGTGTCCCCCCCATCCGTGTCCGTGACCCCCCTGCGTCCCCCCCGTGTTCCTCCAGATCCCCCCCGTGTTGCCCTGTGTCCTCTCCACGTCCCCGTGTCCCCCCCGTGTCCCCCCTTCCCGCCCCCCCAGTGCCCACCTGCGTGTACACCAGTGGGACGCTGATCCAGTCGTAGTGGAAGAGGAGGCTGCAGTGGCCCCGAAAGCGGTTCAGCTCCTGGGGACGGGGGACACGGGGGGAGGTTTGGGGGGGCCTGGGAGAGCCCAGGGGAGTCTGGGGAGATTGGGGGGTGGGGGGTACCTCCATGAGGAGCTTGAGGGCGCAGTCGTCGCGCACACGCCCCTCCCGCCGCGCCTGCCCCGCCAGCGCCCCGAACCAGGCGCAGGGCACCCAGAATTTGTTGTAGGGCGAGCGCAGCCCCTCCAGCCGCCGCCGCTCCTCCCGTGTCAGGAACCCTGCGGGGACAGCGTCATCATTTGCCTCCCCTCCCTGCCACCCGCCAGCCCCCATGACATCACCTGCTGCCCCATGATGTCACCGATGCCCAGCGACATCAGGGTGCCTCGCTAGAGTCACGGAACTGAGGTTAAGGGGAACCTGGTGCCCGGCCTTGAGATGTCCCCATGTTGACATCACTGCCCCCGTAATGACATCACCACCAGCTATACCATTCCCCTCCCCAGTGCGGTGCCCCCGCAGTGACATCACTGCCGCGATGCCCTCCCCCAGGGACTCCCCACCACCCTCCCGCTGGTCCCACCGTTACTGCCCCTGTGGTGACATCACCCCCCCCCCCCCATGAGGTCACAGCATGGTGGTGGGAACGCACCGGCCTCGACGAGGTGGTCAGTGGTGGGGAAGCGTTTGTAGACGGCGGTGCTGACGGCGCGCAGCACCAGCAGCGCGGCCAGGCTGCCATAACGCATCAGGGTGCGGCGCAGGATACGGCCCCGCGCGTCGGCCCCGTGGACGTTTCCCGCCACGGCCACCATCAGCCCGTCCGGCGCCGGGACGCTGCGGAACTGCCCCCACCAGCGCTCCAGCACCAGCGCCACGTAGAAACCTGCGGGACTGGGATGCACTGGGACGCATTGGGACGCACTGGGAGGGACTGGGGGGACTGGAATGCACTGGGAAGGACTGGGGGTACTGAGGAAACTGGGATGCATTTGGAGCACTGGGGGAACCTGGGGAGACTGGGATGTACTGGGGGGACTGGGATGCACTGGGGACACTGTGGGGAGCTGGTAGCACTGGGGGAACTAGGGGGCACTGGGAGTTCTGGGGGGGACTGGGATGCACTGGGGACACTGGGAGCACTGGGAGAAGGCACTGGGGGGAGCTGGGGATGTTGGGAGGGGAACAAGGGGGGGGGCGCTCACAGAGGATGGAGACGGGGATGAGGGTGGGGGGGCTCAGGGGGCGGACTAGTGGCCGGGGGGGGAAGGTGAGGTCCAGGGGGTCCTGGGGGGTCCGGGGCTCTCACCGAGGACGAAGGAGACGGGGATGAGGTTGGCCGACTTGTCGCAGTAGAGCACCAGCTTCTCGAAGAGCCGCTTCTGCTCCTCCGACAGCAGGAACCTGGGGGCGGGGGGGGGGGGGACGACACACGCGGGGGGGGATGACATGGGGGGGGGGGGTGTGTGTGGGGTCACCCTCCCTCCAGCTGCGTCTGTGCCCCCCCCCCCCCGTGTCCCTGTGCGTCTGCATCCCCATGAGCCCCCCACACCCTGTGTGTCCCCCCCCGTGTCCCCAGTCCCGTGACACCCCCCCCCACCCCGTGTCCCCCCTCTGTGCCCCCCCCCCCCCCCGCACCGGTAGGCCAGGCTGAGCCCCAGGTAGGCGGCGAGGAAGAGGAGCAGCTCGCGGTACAGCAGCTTGTAGATGCTCCCGCGCCAGAGCAGCAGCAGCTGCGAGAAGCCCCCGAAGCGAGCGGTGGCCACCCGCGAGGTGTACGTCACCGTCATCGTGGCCCTGGGGACACCCAGCCGGCGTCCTGGGGACGGCGAAACCCTGCGGATGGCGAAACGGGACCGTGGGGACACCTGGATCCTCAGGGGGCACGTCTGGGGGGGGGTGGGGGGTGGTGGCACTGGACTGGTACCTGGGGGGGCACCCACATCTTGGGGACACCCTGGGAACACCCCCCCCACCCTGGGGACACCTTGGGGACCCCACACACACCCTGGGGACACCTTGGGGACACCCTGGGGACACCCCCCCCCCACCCTGGGGACACCTTGGGGACACCCTGGGGACACCCCACACACACCCTGGGGACACCCCCCCCCCCCCCTGGGGACACCTTGGGGACCCCCCACACACCCTGGGGACACCTTGGGGACACCCTGGGGACACCCCCCACACACCCTGGGGACACCTTGGGGACCCCACACACACCCTGGGGACACCTTGGGGACACCCTGGGGACACCCAGCACAGCCTGGGTCCTCCTGAGGACACTGCACCCTGGGGACACCCCCCCCCCCCAAACCCCCCCCTCACCTGCAGGAGACCCAAGCGCGGGGCGGCCACGGCCACTCTGGGGCCACCGTCCCGTCCCGGGGCCTTAAATACCGTCCCGGGGCTGGCCCTGCCCTGGGGCTGGGGGGGGGGGACACACGCCCGGGTCCCCCTGAGGCAGGGGGGTGGGCAGGCCCGACGCCCGGGTCCTTTCCCTGTCACCCCCAGGGAGCGGCCGCTCCGGTCTGGCAGGTCCTGAGCCCACCCCCCTCCCAGGGGGAAACTGAGGCAGGGGCTGCGTTGGGGTGATTGGTGGCCCGGACGCTTGTGTCGTGTGTGTCCCCCCCCCCCCGGGGTCAGCCTGGCTCTGTCACTGCGGCCTCGTGCCAGCGGCGGGGTCGCGGGGACAGATCGCAGCGGGATGCGGGACACGGGGCCGGGCCCGTGCAAGGAGGGGGGTGAGGGGGGGCACCGCCGCATGGCCCCCCCCCTAAAACGCTGCGGCCCAGCTGCTATGGCCCCATCAGCCCCCCCCCCAGGTTCCCCCCGTCACCTCCCCTCCCCTCCCACCGGGAACCCCGGCGTTGGGCTCCCCCCTCCTCGTTAATCCCAGCGCTAATGAGGGTCCCCGCGTCCCACCGGGGCTGGTGCCAACCAGCGCTGACGTCACCCCCCCCCCCATGAACCCATGCGTCCAGGGCCCCCCCCAGAACGCCCAGAAGCCACCTCTTCGCTTCCCGAATTTATTATTTACACAAGGTCCCCGGGGGGGGCCCCGTCTCTGCCCCCCCCCCCAGCCTGGGGGAAGGGACAGACAGGGACAGAGGGGGGGACAGAGCCCCCCTGGAGGTGGGGGCTGCATGTGGGGGGGGTGGGCAGAGCCGTCCTGCCCCTCCTGGGGGGTAATAAATATCGGCTGTGCCCCCCCCCCGCCCCGGGGGGGGCTTGTTGGGGTGTTATTTGGGGCTGGGGGGCTGGTAGGGGTCCAGCAGGAGGGAGGAGAAGGTGTTGACTTTGTCGGCCCCCCGCACCTCGTGGGGCAGCAGCGGCAGCTTCACGATGTGGAAATCCTCGTAGAGATCCTCCATCTGCGGGGAGAGCGCAGCAGGGGGGCGGACAGGGACCTGGGCAGCTGCAAACCCCCCAAAAACCCTCCTCCCACCACCACGTCATGAGGCTCCCCAAATTCCCCCCCATTACAGCCCCCTCCCCGAAGCAGGCAGCGTCCCAGCTGTCCGCGCTCCCCAAATTCTAACCCCCCTGCTGGGTTCCCCAAACTCAGTGCCCCCCCCCTGCCTCCGGCCCCCCCCGCATCCAGGCGGTACCTGGTCGAGGTACTTGGCCTGGATCTTGTGCCGGGCTTCGCACATCTTGCACGGCCGCTGGGGGTCGGGGAAGACGAGCTGGTTCACCACGATGTTGTGGGTGTCGATGCGACACTTGGCCAGTTCCTGGATCAGCCGCTCGGTCTCGTAGAGCGAGAGGAACTCGGCGATGCACACGCAGATGAACGTCGTCTGCTCCTGCAGACCCCCCCCCGCCCCACGATGTGACACGGTGATGCCACGCTCAGCGTGACACCGAGCTCGGCGTCCCCTCCGCGGACCCAGCTGTGCGACACAACACAGAGACCCCGGAGGGATCCCTGCCCGGCCCCGCGGCGGAGCATTCCCCGCAGGAATGTGCACGGACTGGCTCAGTGATGTCTCCACTCCCCTCCTTGGCATCCCCGTCCCCAGAGGAGCCCCCCTTGGCCCCCCCCGGTGGCCTTACCGGGTCCTTGAACTGCTCGCTGACGGAGCGGATGACGGGCAGCGTCTCCTCCAGCTTGGAGGCCAGCTGGTCGGCGTTCATGTCCCCCAGCCCCAGCATGTTGCACATCTTGGGGAAGGGGGGGGGTTGGTGGCAGTGAGATCCACCCCCCGCCTCATTGAGGCCGCAGGTGCCGTCCCCACGGCAGGGGGGTCCCATCCCCGCAGCCCCCGTCCTCACCTGGGAGATGAAAGGGCTGATCTGGTTCTTGATCTGCATGAGGCGGCCCAAGCCCCGCTCTACGATGGTGGGGAAGTTGAGCAGCCGTAACGTGTGGCCGGTGGGCGCCGTGTCGAAGACCACCACCGAGAAATTCATTCCCTTCACCAGCCTGCAGAGATGGCAAGGGGGTGTGGGGGGGGTCAGCAGGATCGCAGCCCCACAACTCAGCCCCCAACGGGCCCCTCCCAGCCCCATAGCACCCCGCTCACCTCATCACCTCAGCGTAGCTCATGGCCTCGTCGATGCCGGGGAAGGCGCTCATGGCCTCCTGCATCATCTTCTTGCCCATGCTCAGCATGTTGTCCTCCTCGAAGAACTCGTCGGGCAGCTCTGCTACCCCCAGGCTGGGGTCGATCTCCTGCCGGGGTTCGGAGGGTGAGAGGGGCTGGTTTTTTGGGGGGGATCGGGTTCCTGGGTCCATCCCCGACTCACCATGGCGAAGAGGTTGTCGTAGCCTTTGACTTTTGTGGGGACCTTGGAGAACTTCTGGTCGAAGGCGTCGGAGATGTTGTGAGCGGGGTCGGTGGAGATGATGAGGACGCTCTCCCGCACCTTTGAGAGCTGCACGGCCAGGCTGCAGCTGGGGGGACAGTGGTGACGGGGGGGGGGGGGGGCTGCTGCTGCCAGGGGTCCCGGTGGCCTCGCTGGGTGGGGGGCTGCCCCCCCGCGGACCCTCGCGTGGGGGTGGCCCCACAGGGGGGCTGCTTCTGCCTTCCCCCCGAGGGGATCCAGCCCGGTGTCCTCCCCTGGGGTGGTCCGGCTGTGACCCCCCTGCCAAGTAGTCTGTTCCGGATGCCCCCCGAGGGCCCGATCCCCCCCCCCGGGGTCCGATCCCCCTCCCCCAGGGCCTGACCCCCATCCCGGCCCGATCCCCCCCCCCCCGGGACCCCGGCCCGGCCCCGCCGCACCTGCAGGTGGTCTTTCCCACGCCGCCCTTCCCACCCACGAAGATCCACTTGAGGCTCCGCTGCTCGATGATGTTCGCCAGCGTCGGTTCCAACGGCTCCACGTCGGGCGCGTCCTCGAACTCCTCCGCCTCCGGCCCCCACCCGCCCGCCGCCGCCGCCGCCATCTTCCCCCGCGCCGCCGCGCCGCCCGCCTGCCCGCGCTCTGATTGGCCGCCGCCCCGCCGCTCTGTCTCGCCCCCTAAGACGGATTGGTCGCCGCGCCTGGCGATCCGGCGAGGGGCGGGACAGCGCGGCGAGCGCCCTGCTCGTTGCCCGGCAACGCCGCTCCGACGGCCGTCGCGCTGACGTCATCTCGCGGCGCCGCGCGCTTCCCGGCGTCCCCCGCGGCGCGGCGTTCGCGGCGGACAAGATGGAGGCGCACGGTGAGGAGGGGGAGGCCCCGTCGCCGCCGCCCGGGCCCGGCGGCGGCGTGAACGTCTTTGCTAACGACGGCAGCTTCCTGGAGCTCTTCAAGCGGAAGATGGAGGCGGAACAACAGCGGGAGCGTGAGGCGGCGGCAGCGGCAGCCGCGGAGGCCCCCGGCGGCGCCGGGCCCGGCCCGCACCGTTCGTCCGACGGCTCGAAGAGGAGCGGCGGCGCCCTCAGCTTCGTAAGGACGCGGGGCCCGCGGCCTCCTCCCGCCCCCCCCTCCTGCCCCCGCCGGGCCTACCCGCCCGCCGCGGGGGTAACGGCGCCCTCGGGCTGGTTCCGGGGGTGGCGGCAGCTTCTTCCCGGCTGCCGGTTGCGGGAGAGTTGCCCCGTGCGAACCGGTTCCCCCCAGACGCGAGTGCAGGCTTCGGTTTCGCCGGGAGCTGGGCCGGGGCCCTCGGTGGGGCCGGTGGCACTGGAGCTCCACGGGCACCTGCGATCTGGGGGGCACGTCCCGGGGGGAGCCCGTGCTGAGGAGCGGCCCCGGGGACACCTCGGCGCTGTTCAGGGCTCCCTGCCCTCTCCACTGCGTCTTCTTCTTTTTTTTTTTTTTGTTTTTTTTTTTTTTTTTACCTTTCGTTAAACTGTCTCAAGCAACACCAAAACCCTCCATTTTTGGGGAGCGGGGGTGGCTTCGGCTGCTCCGGCACCGCTGTTCCCGGGGGACGTCACAAACACGCACCCCCTCCCCTGGCAGGAGCGAGGTTCAGCGCGGTGCCGCCTGCCCCGGCTGGGCTCTGACGGACGTCCCTCCTGTTCCGTTGTGCAGGGGACGGCGCCGTCCCCACGGCGCGCGTAACGGTGGCAGTTCTGTCCCTTCCCCCAGGTGGGCAGGCGGCGAGGGGGGAACAAGCTGGCCCTGAAGACAGGAGTGGTGGCCAAGAAGCAAAAGACGGACGAGGAGGTGGGTGTCCCTGGACCCCCAGACCCTCCGGGGAGTTGATGGGGATACACGGTGCTGCCTGGGGCGGGGGGTGTGTGGGATTTCCGACCTCACCGAACTCATTTCCCCTTGTTTCCTCATAGGTGTTGACGAGTAAAGGCGACGCCTGGGCCAAATACATGGCGGAGGTGAAAAAGTACAAGGCGCACCAATGCAGCGACGACGACAAAACCCGGCCCCTGGTGAAATAGCGCCCGGACTCGCCCCTGTATATACTTATTTAAGGGCGGGGGAGGTGCCGGCCCCGCCCCTTTTATATCTATACGTACCGATACGTTGCTGCTCCCGCCCTGCCGGCAACCAGGACTTGATGCGGCCGTCGCCGCCGCTCACCGGGACCCGTCGCCGTTCTTCTTTCCCACCCCCTTTCACCGCCTGCCCGGTCCGGGGTGGGGGGTGTGTTTTGGGGTAGAAAGCGGAGAAATGGGGAGGGGAGAGGCGGGAGCGGAGGGGCCGCTGTCGCAGCATTAAAGACCTCAGAGATTTCGGAGCTGCCGAGCGACTTGTGGGTGTTTTTGGGGAGGGGGCTGCACCCCTCCCACCCCAGCTGTTAACCCTGCTCTCTCATGGGTTTGGGGGTCTCCTGGGGTTTGGGGGAGAGATGCTGTGATGGGGTGACACAACCTGCTGTGGGGGTACAGCTCCGCCCCCCTGCCCCAGTGCTGAACTTTTACCATTTTTGGCTTTTTTTTTTTTTTTTTTTTTTTTTTCTCCCCAGTAATGCTGGGGTGGGAGGGGGCTGTGCCTCGAGGCGGGGGGGACGACACACACCTGCAGTCGGGGGTGCGTGGGGGGTGCAGGCAGGGCTGGGCCCTCCTGGATCAAGCTCCAGCAGAGTATCCCAACAGGTCTGTGCTCCCAGTTCTCCCAGTACGTTCCAGTTTTCCCCCTCCCGGACCCGGCTGGCACCGCCCACCCGGTGCAGGAAGGGGGGGGGGTGGGGGGGGGAACCGGGGAGCGGCGGGTGTCCCGCCGCTCCCCGGTTCCCCCCCCACCCCCCCCAGCAGTGGTACTTCCCGTGCCGCGGGGCACGCTGGGAGTTGTAGTCCTACCCCAGAATTGGGGGCTTGGGGCGCGACCTTGGACTCCGCGCATGCGCGTAGCGGCACCGCCCTTTTTTCTTTCCCCCCCCACGTGGCTCCGCCTCCGCTCCACGTGACGCTGCGCCGTCCTTCCCGCGCGCTCACGTGGTGCCCGCGGCGGGGCGGACGGTGGCCGGCGGGGGTCAGCTCCCGCGTGCCGCGCTCGCTCTTTCCGAGCAGCGCCGGTGCCCCGCGGCTGCGTTGGGCCGCCCCGAGCGGGGCCCCCCCCCCCCCCTTCCCCCCCCCCCCCTTTTCCCCAGCCCCGGGACTTCCCATCCCGGCAGGTATCGGCCCGGCGGGGGCGGCGGAGAAGCGGCGCGGGGCCTGGCGGGCGGGGGAGGCCCGGCCGGGAGCGGGCTGAGGGGTGGGGGGGGGGGCGGTGAAGGGAGATTTGGGGGTTGGGGGGGGGGATCACTGGGGGTTCGGGGGGGGGCAAGGCGGGGGCGGGGGGAAGGAGCCGTGCCGATGGCGGGGGGTACGGGGGTGAGAGAATCAAACGGGGGGGGGGGACGGACGGGACATGGGCTGGGGGCAAACGGGGGTGCGGGGGGGGGGGCACGCTGGGGAGGGGGTGCTGGCACGGCCGGGGGCGTTTGTAGCGGGGAGGGGGGGCAGTAGGGGGGTGATTTGCCCCCCCCATGTCTTCCTGTCCCCCCCTTGTGTGTGTTTGTCCCCCCCCCCCCCGCCTTTAATGGGGCATCCCCGTCCCCACGTGCGCAGCGCGTCCGCGCCGCCATCCTCCGGCTGCCGCGTGGACGCCTCCCCCCCCCCCCTCCCCAAGAACCATCCTCATCCCGGGGACCCCCCCCCCTGCCAGGACACCCCCCCCCAGGATCCCCCCCCCCAGCAGCCATGGACTGGCAGCCGGACGAGCAGGGCCTGCAGCAGGTCCTGCAGCTGCTGAAGGACTCGCAGTCCCCCAACACGGCCACGCAGCGCGTCGTGCAGGACGTATCCTGAGCCGGGGGGACCCCCGGGACACACACACGCACACGGCAGCGGCACCCGTCCCCGTTTGAGCCGGGGAACGGGGAATTGGGGATTTTTGCTGTTAAACGGGGTCAGCAGCCACGGGAGACGGGGCTGGATCCAGCTGTGGAGGGGCTGGATGGGGGGAAATTGGGGGGGGCCGTATTAATTGGGGACAGCGTCCCCGTCCTCGTCCTTAACCGCCTGGGGCAGAAGCTGAAGCAGCTGAATCAATTCCCCGACTTCAACAACTACCTGATCTTCGTCCTGACGCGCCTCAAGTCCGAAGGTGGGTGGTTCTGCGGCCGGGGAGGGGGGCTCGGGGGCTCAGAGGTCCCCAGGGAAAGCGGCAGAGGCGGGTGCAGGAGCTGAGCCCACCCGTTTCGGTGGAAGTGGAGGGGATATGTGTTGCGGCCCCCTCTCCCGTTAACGATTTACGTCCCCCCAGATGAGCCGACACGGTCGCTGAGCGGCCTGATCCTAAAGAACAACGTCAAGGCGCACTACCAGAGCTTCCCCCAGCCTGTGGCCGAGTTCATCAAGCAGGAATGTCTCAACAACATCGGGGATGCCTCTTCCCTCATCCGGGCCACCATCGGTGAGTCGAGGCGGGGGCTCCCGTGGGGATCCCAGGCTCCCCCCACGCTAACGAACCCCCGTTCCGTTTCCCGCAGGCATCCTCATCACCACCATCGCCTCCAAAGGGGAGCTGCAGATGTGGCCGGAGCTGCTCCCGCAGCTCTGCAACCTGCTCAATTCCGAGGATTACAACACGTGTGAGGTGCGCGGGGGCCGGCTGGGGGGGTTCGGGGGGGCCCACGGCTGTCACTGATACCCCTTTGGTGCGCAGGGGGCGTTCGGGGCCCTGCAGAAGATCTGCGAGGATTCCTCCGAGCTCCTGGACAGTGACGCGCTCAACCGGCCCCTCAACATCATGATCCCCAAGTTCCTCCAGTTCTTTAAGCACTGCAGCCCCAAAATCAGGTACGGGTGTGCTGAGGAGGGGGTATGAGACCCCCCCCACAGCCCCACGGTTGGGTATGGGGGGGTCCAGCTGGGGTGGACACGTGCCCAGGGTTGTCACTGTAGCGGTTTAATGAGCTGGGGTGCAAAAGGAGCCATTTCTGTGTCCCCTGCCACCCGTTGTGGTTTGCCTCGGGGTCCCCTTGTCCCCGTCCTCCCCCCTTCGTGGGTGGTCTGGCTCCACCCGTGCCCCCATTGGGGTGATTTGGGCACCCCCCCCAGAGCAGGGCAGCTCCAGCTCAGCCCGTCCCCGTGTCCCCACGTTGTCCCACAGGGACTCTGTGTGTGTCCCCAGCCCAGACCGTGTTTCCCTCCCACAAATTAGTTCAGCGCCGTGGGGTCTGGGAGGGGCAGGTAGCTGGGCTGCGTGTCTCCCCCCTCCTGCTGGCTCTGCATCGTTAGCTAACGACCCTGCCGGGCGTCTCCCCCCACCAGGTCCCACGCCATTGCCTGCGTCAACCAGTTCATCATGGACCGGGCTCAGGCGCTGATGGAAAACATCGACACCTTCATCGAGGTGAGCGGGGAAACCCCCTGGAGCCCCCCCAGCATCCCCCCTCAAGGGCGGACGGGGGTGAGTTGACTCCCACACGCGTGTGTGTGTGTGTGTGTGCACGTGTCGTCCCCCCCCCAGCACCTCTTCGCTCTGGCGGTGGACGAGGACCCCGAGGTACGGAAGAACGTTTGCCGCGCGCTGGTGATGCTGCTGGAGGTCCGCATCGACCGCCTCATCCCCCACATGCACAGCATCATCCAGGTGAGATGACGAGGGGGGCAGGTGGGCGTCCGTGGGACCCCCAGGCGGGTGAATTTGGGAGAGGAGGGGGCTGACGTGTGTGTCCCCCCCCGACCCCGTGCAGTACATGCTGCAGCGGACGCAGGACAGCGACGAGAACGTGGCGCTGGAGGCCTGCGAGTTCTGGCTGACGCTGGCCGAGCAGCCCATCTGCAAGGAGGTGCTGACCTCCCACCTGGTGCAGTGAGTGCTCGGGGTGGCCCCCAGCCCCCTCTCTGGCCCCCCCAGCCCCCTCTGTGTGTCGTGGCCCCCCCAGCCCCTCAATTCCCCCCCTTTTGCCCTTGCCCCGCAGGCTCATCCCCATCCTGGTGAACGGCATGAAGTACTCGGAGATCGACATCATCCTGCTCAAGGTATGAGATCAGGGTGAGAACGTGAGAGCGCCCGGTTCCTGCTCCCTCCTCCAGCTCTGCGGGGCTGGTACTGGTTTAAACTGGAGGGACTGGGGCAAGGCAGAGGCTGCCCCGAGACCTCCCGGACGTGATGACAGCTTCAGAGCTGATGCCGGTGATGGCTGTTGTGTTCGTACTGTCTGATCCCTGGGGGCCGGGGTGTCCCCGGGACGGGCGGTTGGGGGTCTCGGTGATGCGATGTGACGTCCCCCGTCCCCACAGGGTGACGTGGAGGAGGACGAGGCGATTCCCGACAGCGAGCAGGACATCAAGCCCCGCTTCCACAAGTCCCGCACGGTGACGCTGCAACACGAGGAGGAACGGCCGCAGGACCCCGATGATACGGAGGACGAGGATGATGACGACACGCTCTCGGACTGGAACCTGAGTACGGGCTCGTTGCGGGGAGGGGGGGACGGTTAATTAATTAAACCGAGGTGAATTGGTGCCGGTTCAGGAGGGATTAACCCCGTCCCCTCGTGGCTGCCTGGCAGGGAAGTGCTCGGCGGCCGCGCTGGACGTCCTGGCCAACGTTTTCCGGGAAGAACTTCTCCCCCACCTGCTCCCGCTGCTGAAGGAGCTCCTCTTCCACCCCGAGTGGGTCATCAAGGAGTCGGGCATCCTCGTCCTGGGGGCCATCGCTGAAGGTGGGTGCCACGCCGCCTTCAAACGAACGATCCCCGATCCAACGCCGTGCCGACGCCGGGGGTCTCTGAGCCTCCCCGTGCGCCCCCCCCCCCTACCCCCCCCGCCCCCCCGTGCAGGCTGCATGCAGGGCATGGTGCCGTACCTGCCGGAGCTGATCCCCCACCTCATCCAATGCCTGTCGGACAAGAAGGCGCTGGTGCGCTCCATCGCTTGCTGGACCCTGAGCCGTTACGCCCACTGGGTGGTCAGCCAGCCCCCCGACATGTACCTCAAACCCCTCATGACCGAGCTGCTCAAGCGCATCCTCGACAGCAACAAGCGGGTGCAGGAGGCGGCGTGCAGGTGCGGGTTGGGGGCGGGGGGGAAACACCACAATCTGGGGTGGTTTTGGGGCGGGATCTGTCGGATTTGAGGTTTTCTCTGGGCAGGATGAAGAATGTTATATATGTTGAGTCGCTGTGATGATGGCGTATTCGTACTGTCTGACCCGGAGCAAGGGCGCGTGGAGGGGGGGGGGTGTCAGCCCTGGCTCGGGGGGGCTGCTGAGCTTTCCCCGTCCCCCCCAGCGCCTTCGCCACGTTGGAGGAGGAGGCGTGCACGGAGCTGGTGCCGTACCTCAGCTTCATCCTGGACACCCTGGTCTTTGCCTTCGGCAAGTACCAGCACAAAAACCTGCTGATCCTCTACGACGCCATCGGGACCCTCGCCGACTCCGTGGGGCACCACCTCAACCAGCCGGTACGTTTTTGGGGGGGGGGGGGGGGGTGTCCCTTTTCTCCCTTCCCTGCGCCCCAGCCCGGGACCGGTGATGACAAAATGACAGCAGACGTTCGAATCCCGAATTCCCACTGTGGATCTCTCTGGTCTGATGGTCCCTTGGTTGAGGGGGAGCAGCCCCACGCCCCCCCCCCCGTGTCCTGTGTGTCCCCCCCCCGTGACAGCATCTCTCCCCGGGGCACAGGAATACATCCAGAAGCTGATGCCTCCGCTCATCCAGAAGTGGAACGAGCTGAAGGACGAGGACAAGGACCTCTTCCCGCTGCTGGAGGTGAGCCATGGGGCATGAGGGGGGGGTCCTCCATCCCCTCGGCCCCCTCCCACCCCCGTTGTGTCCCCCCCCTTGCCCGCAGTGCCTGTCCTCGGTGGCCACCGCCCTGCAGAGCGGCTTCCTGCCCTACTGCGAGCCCGTCTACCAGCGCTGCGTCACCCTGGTCCAGAAAACGCTGGCTCAGGCCATGGTGAGCCGCAGTCCCCCCCTTTCCCTGGGTGCCGTGGGGTGTGGACCCCCCCGTGGGGTGACTGCAGCCCCCCCCCCCCAGATGTACAACCAGCACCCCGAGCAGTACGAAGCCCCTGACAAGGATTTCATGATCGTGGCCCTGGATCTGCTGAGCGGTTTGGCCGAGGGTCTCGGCTGTCACGTGGAGCAGCTGGTGGCTCGCAGTAACATCATGACGCTGCTTTTCCAGTGCATGCAGGTCAGGGGTCCCCCGAGACCCCCCCCAAATCTGCAGGGATCCCCCCTTGCCCCCCCCCCCCAGCGCTCACCCCCTGCCCTCTCCCCGCAGGACACCATGCCCGAGGTGCGGCAGAGTTCCTTCGCCCTCCTGGGCGACCTCACCAAGGCCTGCTTCGTGCATGTCAAACCCTGCATCGGTGGGTGCCGGGGATCCCCCTGGGACCCCAAAATGATGGGGTGGGGTGTGGGGGGGCCCCTGCCGCTGACCTTGCCTCTCCCCCTGCCAGCTGAATTCATGCCCATCCTGGGCACCAACCTCAACCCCGAGTTCATCTCTGTCTGCAACAACGCGACCTGGGCCATCGGGGAGATCTGTATGCAGATGGGTGAGCGCCCTGGACCCCCCTAGACCCCCCCGGGAGCTCAACCGAGCCCCCCCCCCCCCCCCAGCCCCCCGAGAGTTCAACCTGTTAACCCCCTCCTTTCATCGCCTCCCGGCAGGGGCGGAAATGCAACCCTACGTCCAGATGGTCCTGAACAACCTGGTGGAGATCATCAACCGCCCCAACACCCCCAAAACCCTCCTGGAAAACACGGGTAAGGTTGGGGGGGGGGGGCCCACAATGTGGGGGGAAGCTGTTTGTGGGGGTCCTTTCCCACCAACCCCCGTCCCCCAAAACCTCCTCCCTCTGCCCGCAGCCATCACCATCGGGCGCCTGGGTTTCGTCTGCCCGCAGGAGGTGGCCCCCATGTTGCAGCAATTCATCCGGCCATGGTGAGTTTGGGGGTCCCTGTGCTCCCCCCAGGAGGGAAGGGGGGGGGGCACTGAACCCCAATTTTCTTCTTCCCCCCCCCCCTTTTTTTCTCTTCGAGGTGCACGTCCCTCCGGAACATCCGGGATAACGAGGAGAAGGACTCAGCTTTCCGCGGCATCTGCGTGATGATCGGGGTGAACCCCGGGGGGGTTGTGCAGGTACTGGGGGGGGGGACACACAACACCTCCAGCAGTTTTTTGGGGGGCTGGGGGGGGTGATCTTAAGCCGTGGGGGGGTTGGTGGTTGCCCCTTAGCTGCGGGGGGGAGTGGGAACCACCAACCCCCTGGGAGATTTTTTGGGGTGGTCAGTTCTATCCAAAATGGGGGGGTCCCTCTCCCCATCACCCCCCCTTCCCAATTTATCCCCTTGCGACACCCCCCCCCACTGTCATTCCCCCCCCCCTCCAGGACTTCATCTTCTTCTGCGACGCCGTCGCGTCCTGGGTGAGCCCCAAGGACGACCTGCGGGACATGTTCTATAAGGTCAGCCGGAAAAAGAGGGGGGGGAGGGAAATGATTAAAGACACCCCCCCACACGCTGCTGGGGGGCTCAGTAGAGACACCCCCCCTTATTGTTAACCCCCCCCCCCAGATCCTCCACGGCTTCAAGGACCAGGTGGGCGAGGAGAACTGGCAGCAGTTTTCGGAGCAATTCCCACCCCTGCTCAAAGACCGGCTGGCAGCGTTTTACGGGGTCTAGGCGAGGCGGAGGCACCGGAACCAGGTCTGGGGGGGGGGGCAGATAGATAGACCCCCCCTCGGATGAATAGAACCCCCCCCTCGGATGAATAGAACCCCCCCATTCCTTTCTCCTCTCTCGCAGGTCGGCGCCGGGAGCCCGTCGGGACGGCGGCCGTGAGCGGGCGACCCCGCGCCGCGCCCGGGGGGGTTCAGGGTGGGGGAGGGCGGGAGGAGCCGCGTGGGGGGGGCCGGGGCGCAGCGACCCCCCCCCTACACACACACACACACAACCCCCATCCCCAGCTGCCCCCGAGGTTGGGGGGGGGGGGAGCCCCGAAATCAGTTTCACCCCTGGGGGGAGAAAGGGGGGGTGGGGGGGGACTGGGAGTGGGGGGGGTCCACGGGAGGGATGGACCCGCGGTGGGGGCACCCCAAAACCTGGGGAGGGGAGGAAAAATCGGGGTAAAAGGGTCCAAAAATGGGGTGGCTTGGGGAGGGGGGTAACACTCCACCCCCCTTTTTTCCGCTGTAGGATGTTCCCGTGTCCCCCCCCCGCATGGTGCCCCCCCACCCCGTACCCATGCGCACGTTTCTGGCGATAAACCTATAGGAACATATAGAGCAGCCCCGGCCGGGGGGGGGGGCGGGCACGGGGGGGCCCGGGAGGGGGGGGCGGGGGGCCGGGGGGGGGGCCGAGCCGCCGCCGTTGTGCTTCGTCGTGAGCGAGTAGGTGCCACGGTTCTTGTGTTTTTTCCCCGTTTTGTTCCGTTTTTTACCGTTTACAGGGCGGGGGGGGGGGGGGGTGCGGGGGGGTGGGCGGGGGGGGCGGCGCGTGCGGGGGGCGGCGGGCCCGGTTGTACCGCGCCCCCCTCGTTCCTGCTCGGCAAAGAGAATCCGTTGTTGACCGTCCGCCGTCTCGGTGCCGTTTGTTCCCGCCGGGGAAGCGGGGGGGGGGGGGGGGGTCGCTCCCCCCTCCCGGTGTCCCGGCGGCCACACGTGGTCGCCTTCCGGCGCTGTTAGATGACGTCACTGCGCGGTTCTCGCTCATTGGGCGAAGCGGGGGTCACGTGGGTAGCGCGGCGCTGCCTGCGCGCCGGAAGCGGATCCCGCCGTGGCCGTGGCGACGGGACGCGGCGGGGCCGGGCCGCGCCCCGGTACCGGGGGAGGGGGGGTCCGGGCACCGGTGGGGCTGTCACGGAGCGGGGGGACGGGAACGGGGCTTTGGGGAGGTGCCAGGGGATCTCGGTACCGGGCCTGGAGGGACTCGGGTGTTGCGGTGGGCGCCGGTACCGGGAGTTCAGGGGGTGGCTGGGTGTTGGGGTTTCCCGTTGTGGGAGAGTCCGGGGGCTTTGGGGGCGGGGGTGTGTCTGGGCGGGGAGGAGCCCTATGCCCGGGCCGGAGGGATCCCAGCGTGGGGGTGGTCCCGGTGCCGGGTCCCGGTTTGGGGCGAATCCCGGTGTAACGGGCCGGGGGGCCGGGTTTGGGGGGGGCTGAGGGTGTTCTCCGCTGCGGGAGGCGCTGACACCCCGGTCCCCAGCCATGGAGGGGCCCCCCGCGGCCCCCGGGACCGACGACCCCGACCGGCAGGCGCAGGAGTACGTCACCCGTCTGCGGGGCCCGGGGACCCCCCCCGGCCGCCCCCCGCCGCCCCCCGTCACCCCGACCCCGGGGCCCAGCCCCCCTGCACCCCTCCCGCGTCCCCCCCCGGGGCTGAAGCGGCCGCCCCCGGGCGGGGGGGGTGCAGGGGGGCTGCTGGCGCTGCCGTGGGAGCTGCTGCTGGAGATCTGCGGATACCTGGGGGCGCGGGAGGTGCGGGGGGTCCTGCCCCGCGTCTGCCGGGCGCTGCGGGACGTGGCCCGGGACGCCGTGGCCTGGCGGCTCCGTCTGCAGCGCAGCGCCCGCGGCCCCTTCCCCGTCCTGGAAGGTGGGTCTGGGGGAAGGAAACGGGGGGGACAGGGTGGGGGGGGCACATGGCTGGGTTGAGCACCCCAAAACATTCCCTGGGGTGGGTTGGGGATGTCCCTATTCCTCCATTTCCCGGCTCTGCTGACCCCAGAGGGACTGTGGGGTGCTGCGGAGGATGAACCTGGGGAGTGGGGGACCCCTCTGCCCCCCATTTCCCTGTGGCAGGTTGGGGATCCCCTCTGACCCCCTCCATTTCCCCACAGCAGGTTGGAACCTTCCCCAACACCCCCTTTCCCTCATCCCGTCAACCCCGAGGTGGCTGCAGGGCGAAGGGGGTGGGTTGCGGACCCCTCCCCGCTGCCCCAGATCACCCTATCATTTTGGGGGGGCCCCTGACACCCTCGTTTCCCCGCAGAGGAGGGGTTCGACTGGTCAGCTGCCTGCGTGGACGTGGAGGAGCACCTGCAGCGCTGGGGGGGTGGCGGGGCCCCCATGGAGCACTTCTCCCTGGATGAGGGTCACTTCGCCTCCGTCGACTCCGTCCTCCTCCTGCAGGTGAGGACGTGCCCAGCTCGGTGGGGTAGGGGTTCCCCTGATTCTGGGGGGGGGGCCCTGCCTCACCCCTGCACCCCCCGCCCCCCCCCCCAACCTGGCAGGGAGGGACCCTCTGTGTTTCGGGTGCCCGCGACCGCAACGTCAACCTGTGGGACCTGCGGCAGCTGGGACGGGCCCCCGGCAAGGTGCTGGTGAAGGCGCTGGGCACCGAGCGCAACGGGACGCACAAGGTGGGGGGCACAGCTGTTACCCCCCCTCCTTGCATTGGTTCCCCCAACTTGGGGAGCTGCTGGGGGGTTCCAATGTGGTTTTGGGACCGTTTGTGTGGGTTTGGGTTCCCCCTTGCAGGGCTGGGTTTGGTGTTTGGCCTCCCGGGACAACAAGGTGTGCTCGGGCTCCTGGGACAGCACCGTGAAGCTGTGGGACCTGGAGGCTGAGGGGCAGCAGTTTGGGGAGATCAGGTAACACCTGGGAGGGGCTTGGGGGGGGGTTGGAGGAGTCCCAGGGGGTCCCACCGAGCCCAACTCTCCCCTCACCCCTAGGGAGAAGGCGGCCGTGCTCTGCCTCTCCTACCGCCCTGACGTCCTCGTCACCGGGACTTACGACAAGACAGTGACCATCTATGACCCACGAGGTTGGTCCTGCCCAGGATTGGGGGGGGTCCTGGGATATTTTGGGGGCCCCCCAGCTCAATTCCCCCCTCCACCGGCAGCCGGCCAGGCCCTGGTGCGCAGCTACAAGCCCCACGCTAGCGCCGTCCTGTCCCTGGCCGCTGACGACCGGCTCATCGTGTCGGGCAGCGAGGACCGGACCCTCGTTGTCTTTGACCGTCGTGCCGATGGGGTCCTCCAGCGGCTGCAGGTGGGTCCTGCTGCCCCCTAAAACCACAGAGGGGGGGTTCAGGGCTCTGTCACCTGCAGCCAAGTGTTTCTCTCCTCCTCCACAGCTGGAAAACTACCTGCTCTCCATGTCGTACCGGGGCACACAGCTCTGGGCCGGGGACAACCAGGGACGGGTGTATGTCTTCGGGAACAGTGCCGGCAGCTTTCAGCCTGCCCGGGTAGGGACCCCAACGGGTTTAGGGGGGCACGGGGAGGGGTTTGGGTGTCCCCCGACGCTTCACGCTGTGTTTTTACGTGTCTGGCAGTACTTTGATGTGGGGCACCGGCTGCAGATCACGGGGCTCTGGCACTCGCTGGGGTCTCTGTACACCACATCCACCGACAGGACGCTGCGGGTGAGGGTCCCTTCATCCCCGTCAATGCAGTGCTGGGCTGGGGGGGCCCCTCGCTGGGCTGGGGGGGCCCCTCGCTGGGCTGGGGGCGCTGCTGACCCCATTGCGGGGCGCTTGCGAACGGCTCTCGCTCTCTCGCAGATACACATCCCTACAGACCCTCCCCGCACCATCTGCTCCTGGACGCACGACGACGTGCTCAATGGGGTAAGGAGGTGTTCGGGCCCTTGCACGTGTGTGTGCACGTCCCCTTGCATGCGTGTAACCACCCCGGTTTCCCTCTCGTGTCCCGTGTCGTGTCCCCCCCCAGATCAGCGTGGAGGGCGACGTGGTGGCAGCTGCTTCCGGGGGCCTCTCAGTTGAGGTGTGGAGGCTCCGGACCTGACGTGCTGCTGCTGCCCCGTGCTTGCACTGCCCGGGAAGGGGGGGCTGGGGGGCTCCCCGCCGCCGGGGGGGTCTGTCCCCGCTCCCAGCGGGGTCCCACCGAGCGTGGGGACCACCCTGTGCCCCCTGACATGGAGGAGATGGGCCCAGCGGGGCTGGGAGCTGCTGCCTGTCTGTGGGTATTAAAAGGATTTGACTGGAGTGGAGGTTGCGTCTCCCCGCGGGGGTATCCGTGGTTTTGGGGTGAAATTGGGCGGTTTTGGGGCGCTGCAGGGGAGGGAGGTTTCAGGGTAGCCCCGGTCTAGCGCCAGCCCCTGAGCCGAGACGTTTCGCTTCCGGAGGTCTGTTGTCCCTCCGCGGCCACCGTCCTGCCTCAAGATGGCGGCGCCCAGCTGTACGGCAGAGAGTGGGCGGTGCTCGGCTCCGCGGGGACGGACGCGCAGCCGCAGTGCGCGGCGCCGGGGGGGGGGGGGGCGGGTCAAGATGGCGGCGCCCAGCGGCGGCGCGGCGGAGTGAGGCGGCCGGAGCCCCATGGCGGCCCCGGGACAGCCCCCCACCGCGGCCCTGCAGGCCGTGCTGAAGCCGAGCGGGCCCCTCCCGGCCGAGAGCCTCCCGGTACGCGGGTACGACTTCGCCGGCGGCCCGGACCACGCCGCGTTGCTCCGCTCCTTCCTTACCACCGGCTTCCAGGCCACCAGCTTCGCTCAGGCCGTCACCGAGATCCACCGGATGGTGGGGCCGCCGGGGCGGGGGGGGGGGGGGGGCGGCGGGGGAAGGTGGGGAGGGGGGGTCCCCGGGAGGGGTCCGGGGCGCGGCCGGAGCCGGTCCTGACCCCGCCGCGCCCGCAGATCGCGGCGAAGCTGGAGCCGCTGAGCGAGGAGGAGCGGGCCCGGGCCGGGCTGGGGGGGCCGCGGCCGCCCTCGGGCTGCACCATCTTCCTGGGCTTCACCTCCAACCTCGTCAGCTCCGGCGTCCGGGAGACCATCCGGTACCTGGTGCAGCACAACATGGTGCGTGGGAGGGGGACGGACATGGACACACGTGGGGCCCCACCTGCCCCTCGGGTCCCTGGGGGGGTCCCCGCGGCCCTGACGCCAGCCGGCTCCCCCCGGGGCAGGTGGACGTGCTGGTGACCACGGCGGGGGGCGTGGAGGAGGATCTCATCAAGTGCCTGGCGCCCACCTACATCGGGGACTTCAGCCTGCAGGGACGGGACCTGCGCCAGAGCGGCATCAACAGGTACTGGGGTGTCCCCCCCCCGGTGTCGGGGTGTCCCCCCCCCGGTGTCGGGGTGTCCCCCCAGGCTGAGCCTGTGTCGTCGTCCCCCCAGGATCGGGAACCTGCTGGTGCCCAACGACAATTACTGCAAGTTCGAGGACTGGCTGATGCCCATCCTGGAGCAGATGGTGGACGAGCAGGAGATGCAGGTGGGGGGCGGTCGGCTGGGACCCCCCCCGGGTCCTCCCCTGCTCAGGGAAGGGGGGTTCAGGGGGGGTGCGGACGCCCGGGTCCTCCCCAGCTGGGGGTCCTGAGCGTGGCCATCCGGCAGGGCGTGAGGTGGACCCCCTCCCGGATGATTGCACGTTTGGGCAAGGAGATCAACAACCCCGAGTCCATCTGCTACTGGGCACAGAAGGTAGGGGGGGACAGGGGGGAACGGGGGGGTCACTGCTCCATCCGGGGGGGTCACTGCTCCATCCGGGGGGGTCACTGCCCATCACCGCATCCCCTTTGCAGAACAACATCCCGGTGCTGAGCCCGGCGCTCACCGACGGCTCCCTGGGGGACATGATCTTCTTCCACTCCTACAAGCGCCCGGGGCTGGTGCTGGACATCGTGGAGGGTGAGTGGGGTCCCCCCCCAATGCCAGGGTCCCCCCCAACATTGGGGTCCCCCCCCGACAGCTGCCTCCCCCCGCAGACCTGCGCCTCATCAACACTCGGGCCATCTTCGCCAGGAAGACGGGGATGATCATCCTGGGCGGGGGGCTGGTGAAGCACCACATCGCCAACGCCAACCTGATGGTGAGAGGGGGGGGGACAGGGGGCCCCCCAGGGCATGGGGAGCACCCCAAGGGGATGGGGAGGGGATGGGGGGGCTCACCCCACTCCTCACCCCACAGAGGAATGGGGCCGACTTCTCCGTCTACGTCAACACGGCGCAGGAGTTCGATGGCTCCGACTCGGGGGCGCGGCCGGACGAGGCCGTGTCCTGGGGCAAGATCCGGATGGACGCCACCCCCGTCAAGGTGGGGTCCCAGGAGAGGGGGGAGGAAGATTTGGGGTGCCCTGGGCAGGGGGGGACTCCCCCACCCTCATCCCCTCTCCTGCACCCAGGTCTATGCCGACGCCTCCCTGGTCTTTCCGCTGCTGGTGGCGGAGACGTTTGCCCAGAGAGCCGACGCTTTCCCCTCAGAGACACCGGGAGACTGAACCGGTGCCGGGGTGAGCCCCTCACCTGGAGGGGGGTGAGCCCCCCACTTTGGGGTGCCCAGCACCCGGTGCCTCTGCAGGGGGTCCCGTCTCGGTACCCGCAGAGCAGGAGAGAGCAGGGTGGTTCCCCGACCAAGGGACTGGGGGAGCCGGGACCCCTGCGCCACCGTCCGCCTGTTCTCCCCCCCGCCCTCCCCAGCGCTTGTATTTATTTGAGCTGCTCGGGGCTCCGTGGGCTCCCTGTGCTCCCAATAAAGCCCACAGCTCCTCCACACTCTGGGTTTATTCCTCGTTAGCGGGTGGGGGGGGGGGTAACGCAGACGGACGCCCCCCCCAAACCCGCATCACGTGGTGGCGGCGTCCCCCTCGGGCTGGAAGGTCTCCTCGCGCCAGAGCTGGACGCGGCCCTCGGTGGCGGCGAGCAGGCAGGGCAGGGTGGGGTGGAAGGAGAGGGACTGCACCACGCCACGGCCCACCGCCAGGCTGAGCGCCAGCGAGCCCTGCGGAGGGGTGTGAGGATGTAGGGGAGGCTCCCTCGGGACCCCCAAAACATGAGCTTGGCCCCCCCCGTCGCCCTGCTCACCTCCACCAGGTCCCAGAAGTAGACGTTGCCGTCCTCGGAGGCGCTGCCCACGTGGGTGTCCTGCTCGCTCAGCACGCAGTCCAGCCGGTACGCCGTGCTGCGGTGGCCCGTGTACCTGCGGGGAGGAGTCCCGAGGGGTCGGGGTGAGGCGGGGGCCCCCCCACAGCCCCCCAGGGCCGTAGGGAGGGGGCTCGTACTCGCCCAGCAGCTCCCCTGTCTCCTTGTCCAGCAGGCGCAGCGTAGAGTCGAGGCTGGCGGCCAGGGTGCACTGCCCGTCCTTGCTGAAGCAGACGCTGGTGATGGGGCCTGGAAGCGGACGGGAGTTTGGGGGTGTCCCGGGGAGCCCCCCCCCCTCCTTGGGAGCCCCCCCAGTGGCATCCCGCACCCCCCTCACTCACTCCCTACGTAGTCGGAGTAGAGCTGGCCGGCGCGCAGGTCGTAACGCCGGACACGGCCGTCCACGGAGCTGCAGAGAGGGGGTGTTAGTGCTGGGGGGGCCCTGTCCCCCCAGGCGCGTCCTCGTCCATCCCCCCCAAGCACGTCCTCGTCCCTCACCCCGAGAGGATCTCGTGGTCGGAGACCTTCACGCTGGAGACACCGTCCTTGGCTTCATCCAGGACCTGGACGGGGTCAGGGCGGCGCGAGCGGCAGTCCCAGCACCGGACAGTGGAGTCGATGGAGCCTGTGGGGGGGAAAGGGGGTGTCAGGGGGGCTCTGGTGCTGGCAGGGCCCCCCCCGAGCCTGCTGTCCCTTACCCGACACAATGATGGTGGCCTCCTCGTTGAACTGGACACAGTTCACCTTCTGTGGGAGAGGCAGGGAGTCAGCGCCCTGTAGGGAGCCCTGACCCCCCCCAAATCCCCCGGGGCCCCCCACCGCCGGTGCCCCCCATGTTCTCACCCCCGCATGTCCCCGGTACTTGCGGACCACTTGTCCAGTGGCCACGTCCCACAGCGCCACGGTCTTGTCAGCCCCGCAGGAGCAGAGCTGGCTGTTGTCAAAGGAGCTGGGGGGGGGACAGGGTGCCCCATCAGCGGGGTTGGGGGGGGTCCCCAAGGGGTGGGGGTACCCACAGCCCCCTCATCCTTACCCGGCGGCATCCAGCACCTCGTAGCCATGCCCCTGGTAGGTGCGCAGCGCCGTGCCCTTGTGCGGGTTCCAGAGCTTCAGGGACTTGTCGCTGCCGCAAGTCAGGCAGTAGTTCCCATCCACTGGGGAAAGGGGGGGGGCGAGGTGACCCCCCAGCACCCCAAATGGACGCCCCCTCCCCAGGAGCTGGGGTCCCCAATTCCTCCCCTCCCCGGGGACAGAGCCCCGGGCCCCTTTCCTCCCCCTGGGATGGGGGCAGGGAGTGTGGCCCCCTCTTCCTCCCCCGGGGTGGGATCAGAGTTGGGGTCCCCGTTCCTCCCCCCGGCCCCCGTCTCTTCCCCCTTCGCCGACCCCACCATTGAAGCGGACGGCCCGTACAGCGCCCTGCCCGCACTCCAACGTCCGCACCCGCTGCCGCGGCAGCTCGGGACGGGCGGGCCGCGGCCGCGGGAAGGCCATGGCGGGCCGGGAGCGGAGCTGGAGCCGGCGCCTCTTCCGGTGGCGGCGGCGGAAGCGGGCGGCGGGGCGGCATGGCGGACCCGCGGCGGCCGGCGCGGGTGGCCAGGTGGGACCGGGGGAGGGGGGGGGGGGCCGGGAAGGGAACCGGGGGGGGCCGTGGAGGGAGCCCGGGGGAACCAGGGAGGGGGCCCGGGGCCCCGGCCCGTCTGACGGCGCCGCCCCCAGGTACAAGCCGCCGGCCACCGAGACCAACCCGGCGCTGGAGGACCCCACGCCCGACTACATGAACCTGCTGGGGATGGTCTTCAGCATGTGCGGGCTCATGCTCAAGGTGGGGGCACCGGGTGGGGCGGGGGGACCTGCCCTGGAAGGGGGGGGGAACCGGGACTGTGCCGGGGTGGGCGGTGGGGTGATATTTTGGGGGGCTGAGGGCTGTCCCGGGGGGGTCTGGGGTGACTGAAAGCCATGGGGGGACTGGGACCGTCCCCGGGGGTGGGGTGCGGGGGACAGGGACC